>NC_092342.1:190165000-190465000 GCF_046630445.1 Rutidosis leptorrhynchoides
AGCAATGAAAACTTTATAGAAATTCGAGTCGTTTAAGGTGACAATGTAAAAAGGAACGAAGTTCTTAGTAAAACTAGAGTTATGTACAACATGGTAAAATATCTTTTGAATAAAAGAATTGATTTGAAAAAGTGGAAGTATAATTTTATATGGACTAGTAAAGGTAAATACGATTTATAAAATTTGCACGAATGGTAGTAAATAAATTTATTTTATAAAATTTTAAGAGGATCACACAGTAAAATAGTGTGTATAAAATTTTGGTAACAGAATTTTCATATTTCGGAGGTTACGAGTTGGATACAGATCGGTGAAGATCGGGTGAAGGTATTTTGAAAATTTCGAGTTATTTTTAAGCAAAAATGTTGCGAGGTAATGAAATCTATTGTATTTAAATACGGTTGTTGACTATTATTAGGACATATGTTCTTGGAATTCAAAATGTTCATGTGTGAAGCTGTTGCTGACAAGTGAGATATGAATGGTAGAGTATGAGTACGTGATAGAAAATGTGGTGTTTATAATATCATTGTTTGAATATTCAAATAAAAATCTTGCTAGTGGTTGTCACTTATCTTCGACGGGTTTCCTAATGGATTTATGAAAATCTACACTAAGAGCGTAATTGCAGATAATAGGAGGCATGCTTCGAAGAAGTTTCAGGGGTGTCACTTTAGGTCACTTAAGAACATGCATCCTTCCTTCCAGTGGGGGATGGGATAATTAAGCGTCAAGGATAAAGAGATTGGTTGTTTAAGAAAGAAAGATTGCAAAGTTTTACAACCTTTATGGTATAGGAGGGATTGTTAATCTACTCATAGGTATGATATAGATAGTTTGATCGTAACGATCTCTTCGTATGTATATAAATCAGATGATAATTACCCTTCATGTAATAACATTGAGATTTTTAAATGAATAGCTTGGAAATTTTTCTTTGATTCACTTTCTATTCCATATGTCATGATATTGGAATTTTTATATGATTTACCGTAATATAATCACGTCGGCCAAGCGTCATTATATTTTGCTAATTCATACTTCCACTTCAATATCACCTCATATGGTCAGGACATGTGATCAAACTTAGATAGTTGACGTTGGAATGTTGAGTCATGAGTGACATCCCTTCGCGTGAGTCAAAGAAAAACTTTGAATCATAATGGCGAAGTTAGGTCATAAGATATGTATGGATATGATAACAATCACATACTAACCGATCCTTTAGAGTCGGGATCAGGCAAGATGATAGGGTTTGGCTTGATATCCTTAGGAAAGGATACATGATGTCTGAAGAGGTAAAAGCATAAGATGGATTGGCAGTATAAAGATTAAGGGAAAGCACTTAGAACTAAGGTAGGAAAGGTTATAGATCTAAAGATTGCTAAGGTACCCACATAAGGCACACATAGAATGCAATCCTGGTTCTCTATAACAAGTCTTGGCTCTCCTGAATTACATAATGAGATAGGTATGGTGGCATTCTATTGTTGGAATACAAGTAAGTCATGCCTCTTATTCTAAGAGTCAGACATGTAAGTATAGTTCCTATAGCAAAGTGTTTCCAAAGATTTGAATGGTATAGGAGTTCTAGGCATAACAAATATAAGTGAACTTAATGCACATAATCTAGAATGTAATGCAAATAATCAATGCCAATGAACAACTCGATTATAGACTAGACTCACTAATGCATCCTAACTATTCATGTTAGCCACACTAATGTAACCTAGTTCCCTATAACCAGAGCTCTGATACCAACTGTAACACCCCGCCAAAATCGCCAATGACGCGGATGTTAACTCTGGTACCAGTGCTCGGCTTGACTTCTATGTAACAGCAGAGTTCTACAGCGGAAGCAATATATCTAAGTACCTGAGACAAAACATGCTTAAAAGTGTCAGCCAAAATGTTGAGTGAACAACATAGGTTTAATAATCATAATAAGTTTTTAGACCACAAGATTTAAATAAGCGGCTTAATCAGTTCGGTAGTAGTGCTGGTGTATATGATATCGATACTAACCATTAGTTACCCTAAACACATCACGTTCGTGTCGTTCATCGTTATTATGTATCCATTGACCAGCGGTCATCCGGATAGAGACGTCACCCTCAATAGCGCTATCATAATAACTAAGCTTACCAAATTCCAGTAATTAACGATATCATGGTAGGGATTAAGCATGAATCAAAGCATGTTTGCCAACAGTTTGAACTGATCAAAATAAAGTTTGAGTACTTGTGTCTAAGCGTAAAACCGTTTAAAAGCAAGCATGTGTCTCACCCCAAAGTTATAAAACAGTTAAGAAATAGTAAAAGAGGGGCTATGAAGTTCACCTTAATAGTAGATAGATATTCCACGCAAGTTATATGATCGGAGTGTTGAATACGGAGATCTCAACCTAGAGATATTATGTTTGATTAGTTAATGTCTATTAGACATAAGTTTGTTTATTAATATAGTAAACTATATTAACAGTGACCGTTCTCGAGAAAAGTTATATTTATATAAGTGATAATATACTTAGTGTACTTAAGTGTTACTATATAGATAAGTGTATGAGTTATAATAATAATAATAATAGTAGTATTATTCTTTAATTAATCAAGTATTAAGTAGTCTCATTAATACAAGTGTTATATATATATATATATATATATATATATATATATATATATATATATATATATATATATATATATATATATATATATATATATCCATTCCTACATGTTACATATACATATAATCTTTATTATTATATTATGTATATATTTATAGCCATACTATGTATGTATATCTTTTATGTATGTGTTACATATATATTAGTGTAAAGGTGATACATATATATACATATAACTACTTATCATCTTTGTAATTTCTTATAATATTTACCTAATACATATACACACTCATACATACATACACACGTACATATACATACATATATACATATACATATACACCTATGTATATATTCACATATACACACACATATATCTACAATGTATACATGTACATACGTACGTATGCATGCATGCATGCATGCATGTGTATCATTATTATTATTATTACTTTCTAATTACCCTCATGCACGTAAAATCATTCCTTATTCATCAACCCTAATCTTAATATTCATAAACAATTCTTTTTTTCATAATCTATATCATAATCATTCAATCAACCTTAACCATAATCTTTAACTAATTCTTACCCTTTTATCACCACCATTATCTTTATTACTATTAATCATAATCTTACAACTATTATCAACATCTAGCTTTTTAATCAAAACACTAATCTTTCATTATAACTAATTAATCTCCTAGTTATTCACTTGCATAAAAACTTATAATCATATCCTTTATTATCTTTTAATCACATAAAATCATAACTTTTTAACATTCCATCTAACCATATTTATTAACCTAAACTTTTTAATCAAAATCTTTATCTATTTCAATAATCATCTCTAACCCTATTCATAGACTTCTATCAATAACCATCATCCTTATTCTTAAGAATTTATTAGTACTTCATAATCATAATAAATCTTATTACAATTATCACCTTTCAACCCTAACTATAATCTTTTATCCTAACCAAATCAATACTTCATATTCATAATCTCTAACTTATTAATCTAGTTTTATGATCTCCTTAATTATTTATAGTCTATATTTATAACACCTTATTCATAACAATTAATTAGTTCATTATCATCTTAACCATAATACTTGATCTTATTAACATCTTAAATGTAATTTATTTAATCATATAATTAAACTAGGGTTATTAGGTATACCTTAGTAGAAAATTAGAGATTATGGATTGGTGATGATGATGATATGCGAACAGAAAGCAGACTGCAGTAGCAGCAACACAGCAACAACTATGCAGTAACAAAGGAAAACTCTTGGACTGTTTTGAAGGTCACGATGTACAGCAGAAAACACAGCAAAAATTACGACCCAAATGAAGGGTTTCTTGGGCCTGTTGTGGTCACGCAAACCAGCAGAAAAATAGTAGCAAAGAAGTCTACTTTAGAGGGTTGTTTGATCACGAACTCCAGTAAGAAAAATAGCAGGATGTCGCGCTGTTGAGTGGCGACCTTTACAGCAGGAAAGTGGCGGCTTCAGGTGGTTTAGAGGGCTGTCGAATGGAGCTGTTTGGAAGGCTGAACTTGTCGACTAAAAGAGGCTGTAATGGAGAGTTTAAGTCGACTGCAAGAAGCTGCAGATGATGGCGAATTGCAGCTGTAAAAATTGACGAATGGTGGCTGATGGTTTACGATTTGCAATTGGGTTTAGGGGGTGTTTTTAGTCGACAATGAAGAGGATTTTTGAGACCTGTTTTTAGTCAACAAAGAGGAGGGAAAAGCTGCTAAAACTATCGACTAAAATCAGCAGGTTTGCAGGGTTATTTGTGATGCAAAAAATATCGAATAACATGAAGGCTTTTATAGGGAAACAATTCAAGAGTTTGGGATTGATTTAGGATTCATAAAAACTTGGTGTTTAAGGATTAAAATTAGGATTAAACTAGGAGTTGTGAGAGCTTAAGGATCAAGTTAATATCCCTATTTTTTTTACTAGCCGATGCATAAAACTCTAAAACATATTTTTTTTTCATACGGCATATATTTATTTATGTATTTATATATATATTTTTTCCTTTTTATTATCATTATTATTATTAAAGTTACATTTTATTTAAATTACATTTTATTTAATTATTAGTCCCTAACTTTATTAATTTATACTTAGTTCTAATTTAGTTTAATTCTTATAAAAGTCACATTTAATTTATTACATATAGTTTATGTTATTAATTTAGTATTAGGGTTAGGTTTTATTATTAATAAACCTTTTGGGTTAGAGTTTAAATTATTAATTACTATTAGATTTAGGGTTTCAGGTTTTTAATATCGAGCATTATTTATAAATTATTTAAAATGTCTTGATAACAACCCTAATGATGAGACACAGAACAAGAAAACGAAACTCTAAGGGTAAATTTGGAAATTTCAAAATGGAAAAATGAGGATTGTTATATAGCCTCTTTAGATGATCTAATGATATCTTTATCTTGATGCCACTCATGTGAGTGGGAAGAAGTGTTATCAATAATTTTGTAAGCTTCAGTTGCAGTTTTCTTCATAATGGAACCACCAGCTGCTATATCGATGTCTTTTCTTGTAGTGATGTCGCATCCTTGGTAGAATATTTGTACTATTTGATAAGTGTCTAAACCATGTTGCGGACATCCTCTCAATAACTTTCCAAATCTTGTCCACGCCTCATAAAGAGTTTCATTTGGCTTCTGTGTGAACGTAACTATTTCTCCTTGAATTCTTACGGCTTTAGATGCCGGAAAGAATTGTTTAAGAAAATTTTCAACTAAGACATCCCATGTATCAATCGCCCCTTCAGGTAATGATTCTAACCAAACTTTGGCTTCTCCCTTTAAAGTCTAGGGAAATAACATGAGATATATCTGTTCATCCTCCAATTATCGGATTTTAAATAGAGTACAAATCCTATTAAAGGTACGAAGATGTTCGTTTGGATCTTCCTTTGGCGCACCACTAAATTGGCATTGATTAGTTACCATGTGTAAGATTTGTCCTTTGATTTCATAATCTGGCACATTAATGTCCGGTTGAGTAATTGCGTGACCTTGGCCAGTGCATTTAGCTCTCATTCGGTCTTCCATACTTAGAGGTTCCAGATTTTCCATGATTGAATTTTTTGAATCTGAATCACTAGAGGATTCTGACTTAATGGTTTCTTCCTTAACAATCTCTCGATGAGTGATTTGTGGTTCAAGAGGAATGATTAGTGGTTCAGGATCTCTGAATTGTCCCTGAATATCCTCCGGATTCTCAATTGTGAGGTCGGGTTCAAAAAATGGATTATCGGAAATTTGAATTGGAGTACTTGGTCGACTAGATGACGATTCTAAAGAAAAATCAGCGGCGACAATATTGGCTAGATGTCTTGATCGAGTTACAGGTGGTGAACGTATGAAAGGTGGTGAACGTTTTACTCGGTGCATTCACAGAATATCCTATTAGTTATAAAAATAAAATTTATATAAGCTATCAAATTAATAGACTTTTCTGATTTTGCCCACGTTTCGAATAGCCAATAGATGCAACAGGTAGCCAGGACCCTTTAAATCGAAAGCCCACAACTCGTCACTAACAAATCCAACTATTACTACGAAACAGAAAATTTTGGATGTCTATCAATTTAACCGCTTATAATTTTTCCGTCGAAATTTTAAAGATAAAAATCTAAGTCCTAAAAACTAGAGCGTCGAGAAATAAGAAAGAAAAAGAGTGCGTCGAAAAACGTCGAAAAATAAAAGGTCGAAAAATAAGCGTCGAAAAACAAGCAGTCGAAAAATAAAAATAAGAAAATAAGCGTCGAAACTTAAAATTCTAAAAACCAAAAATTAAAACTTACGTCTAAAGGTATTAAAGCTTAAAAGGAATTCTATATCCAAAACGGCAATAACTTAAAAGGTACTAAAATCATAAAATGGCGTCGCAAAATTCTAAAGCACCTAAATCTTAATCTAAAGAAAAAACACTTAAGGGATTTTACGGCAAAGCCTAAAAATCTAGAGATACTACGTCAAAATACTAAGCTACAAAATAGTTACGAACGATAAATATATAAATTACGAATTAAACGATATAAAATACAAAAATAAAACTTAAAGTTATAAAAATACAATTTTTATAAAAATATTATTTTTATATTATTATTTTATAAAAGTATTAATTTATTATATTAATAAAACTAATTATAACTTAAAAATACAAAATAAATAAAACTAAAACTAATTAATATAATAATTAACCCTAATTAGGTCTTAATAATAATAATAATAATTATTAATACACCGTAATTAATGCTGTACCAGGTCAAACCTGGCGTGTCAGAATGAACCATACGGTCGCATGGATTTTAGCCTACGGGTTCATGCGGTCGCATGGCCCAGATATTCAGATCACAAATTGGGCTGCTACAGTTGGGCCCGATTACTTTTACTTTTTTTTTTTAAAACTAAAATTGAAATAGAAAAACTTTATAATTTTATATATTCTAAAAAAACTCTTAAAAATATATATATTTCATTTTTATTTTTATATTTTTGTATTTTTAATATTTAAAATGTATTTTTACAAAAAGAAATTAAAACTTAATAAAAATCTTTTTTTATAGCGTTTCGCTTTCGGCGTTGATGAAGTCCCCGGCAGCGGCGCCAAAAATACTTGATGTTAAAGCAGAGGGGTACGAAATAGTTATATTTTTGCTACGAAATACTATTAAATACGATACAATTTTACACAAGTTATTTATTTATTTATAGAGTGGATATACCTAAACCTTGCTACAACACTTATAGGCAGTGTACCTAATCGTACAGTAGTGTAGTTTTTAGTAAGTCTGGTTCGTTCCACAGGGAGCTAGCCAAGTTTAACGCTATATTTTTAAACTATATTTGTATATATATATATATATATATATATATATATATATATATATATATATATATATATATATATATATATAAGTAGTAGTAGTATTATTATTATTATAAAGGGGGGTTTTTTACCGTTTAATGACCGGTTTGTCGATTTTATGTCTTAAGTCGCAATTAAAACCTAAAGTAAAATATTAAATATACAAAAATTAAATGACGATAATAAAAGTGCAATAATTTAAAGTACGATAAATAAAATGACGATAAATAAAATTACGATAATTAAAAAGTACGATAATTAAAAGAGCAATAAATAAAATGACAGTAAATAAAAGTTCGATGAAATATGAAATAAAAGAATTATGCTTATTCAACTTCCGTAATCATGATGTTTGATGTGTTGATTTTAGTTTATTACCATGGGTTAATTGTCCTTTGTCATGGATTATTCAATATTCCATCTGGTTTTTGTCCATAACAGTCCATCAGTCATAAATATAAAGTGCGAGTGTCCTCTTCAATTTATCCTTATATCCGAAGTCAAATATTCCAACTAATTGGGGACTTAAACTTTAACAAGGTCTTAATACTTTGTTTAATAATTACACCATGATATCGACTGCGTGTAACCCAAGGTTTTAATACTTTGTTAATAATTACGCCAAGTGTCCTTGTACATAATTCACCCCTGTTTTAATGAGTCCATTGACTATTAATCCATTCCCGTGTCCGGTTAAATGAACGATTATTAGTACTTATAAATATCCCGCCCATCGTATCCGATCGAGTGTATATGGTTATTTATAGGTACGTCCAATTGTAAATCTTTATATTAAATTAACGAACTATCATTCAATTAAACAAATATAAAGCCCATTAATAGCCCATAGTCCAATTCCCACAAGTGTCGGTCTTTTGTCCAAACCCCAATTATGGTCCAAAGCCCAATTACCTTGTCTTTAATATTTAGCCCAACATCACGATTACTTCGGCTTAAATAAGCATAATAATAACTTAGCTACGAGACATTAATTTAAAAAGGTTGAACATAACTTACAATGATTAATAATAGCGTAGCGTTACACGGACAAAATTTCGACTTACACACTTACAACATTCGCTAACATAACCTTATTATTATTAATCTTAAATTAAAATTAAAATTATAATATATATATATATATATATATATATATATATATATATATATATATATATATATGTATATATATAATTGAGAGTGAGAGAGATTGAAAATTTATGTGTAAAAATTCGGCCAGAATTCGTTGTATTTAAAGAATATGGGCAGCTACAGGACTCCATGCGATCGTATGGAGTTTATGCCTCTAGGCCATGCGATCGCATGGCCCTCTGGTCCAGCTCACATAACTTTGTTTTCTAGTTTGCCGACAGTTTTTAATATATATATATATATATATATATATATATATATATATATATATATATATATATATATATATATATATATATATATATATATAATTTTAAGAATTATTTATATATTATATTATATTTATATGCATAGTTGACTTGTAATTTTAGCTCCGTTGCGTCGCACGTTGAGAGTTGACTCATGTCCCGGTTCCGAATTTTCGAACGTCCTTTCGTACTATTTAATATCTTGTACTTTATGTTTTGCGGCTTGTACTCTTGTAATTTTGAGACGTTTCTTATCAATAAATTGAACCACTTGGATTGTACTTTGTACTTTTTATCTTTTTGGTCGTTTGCGTCTTCAATTCGTTGAATCTATATTTTGTCTTCACCTTTTATTATTTAAATGAATATCACTTGTAAATAGAACAATTGCAACTAAAAGCTTGTCTTTCTTGAGGGATAATGCTATGAAATATATGTTCGTTTTTAGCATTATCAAATATTCCCACACTTGAGCGTTGCTTGTCCTCAAGCAATATAGAACTTGAATATAAACATACTTGAATCACTTCTTTATTCTTCACACTTTGTACATCAGTGATTTTAATAAAGCAGTATGAGCAATGATAGTAACGTTGTGGTTTACAGTCCCAATTGATTATGAAAATTTAGATCCTTAAGGAAATTGGATCTTTATGAAAACATTTGATCTTTTTGAAAATTCAATCTAGATTTTAACCTAGACAAGTTTTCCGGAATAACCCTTTACCGGTGTTTGCAAAATGTTTTTGTGGGTTTGGTGGGTTTCAGATTTGAAAATTTTAGCTCAAAACTTATGGTTTTGTGTCACCCACTTGCTAACCTTGTATTAGGAAAGCAACACGTCCAGTATACTTGCTCTATATATTACCTTTCAGTAAACTAAAGCGTTGAACAAGCAACTGTTGAGGCAATGTCCCGTGACATTCTTTTGATTATGGTCTATATTGTGTCGGATGCAATTACTATCCTTTGTAGGAGCAATAGTAAAGATCACCCTATAGTTTTTCGGTCTGGCACAAGGTTCTG
Source organism: Rutidosis leptorrhynchoides (assembly GCF_046630445.1). Lineage (NCBI taxonomy): Eukaryota > Viridiplantae > Streptophyta > Magnoliopsida > Asterales > Asteraceae > Rutidosis > Rutidosis leptorrhynchoides. The sequence continues at coordinate 190,174,967 of NC_092342.1, forward strand.
TCTTCGACCATGCTATGCAACCACCGTTCTTATGGTTGACACCCGATTTGGTTCAGGTGACCTAATGAATTCCAGGTGAATTCCTAGGATTTAATATTCAATGGTAATGAATACTGTTGACACCTGATTTTGCCCACGTTTCGAATAGCCAATAGATGCAGCAGGTAGTCAGGACCCTTTAAATCGGAAGCCCACAACTCGCCACTAACAAATCCAACTATTACTACGAACCAGAAAATTTTGGATGTCTATCAATTTAATCGCTTAAAATAATTTTTCATCAAAATTTAAAGATTTTAAAAGTTCTATGTCCTAAAAACTAGAGCGTAGAAATGAGAAAGAAAAAGAGTGCGTCGAAAAACGTCAAAAAATAAAAAGTCAAAAAACAAACGTCGAAACTTAAAAAGTCTAAAACTAAATCTAAAAAGTTGCGCCTAAAGGTATTAAAGCTTAAAAGGAATTCTAAACGGAAAACGAAAATTACTTAATTAGGCACTAAAATCTAAAGACTGCGTCGCAAAATTCTAAAGCACCTAAATCTTAATCTAAAGAAAAAACACTTACGAGATTTTACGGCAAAGCCTAAAATCTAGAAATATAAATAACTACAGCAAAAACTAAGTTTAGAACTAATTACTACGAACGAAAAATATTAAATACTACGAATAAATGAAAAATGTTAAAAAATTACAAAATACAAAAAGAAACTAAGTTGATAAAAATACAATTTTATATAAATATGATTTTTATATTATAATAAAAATATTATCCTATATATTTAATAATTATTATTAAACATAATAATATTAATTAAAACTAAAAATAAAACTAAGATAAACTAATTAATATTTTAATTAAACCCTAATTATAATTAATAATTAAATTATAAACCCTAATTCAGCATTTATGGCGTACTAGGTTTGCTGTCAGCAACCCTCATGCGATCGCATGAGAATAAGCCTGATGGATCATGCGATCGCATGTTATGAGATACCAGGCCGGATTTTGGGCTTCACAGGCTTCGGCCCAACTAAATTTTAATTTAATTTTTATTTTGATTTTCATTTTCTGATTTTAATTTATAGAAAATATAATTTAAATAAAACTTATATATTTTTTTAAAAAAAATAGTACTTATTAGTTCTTATAACTTTTAACAAAAGAAACAAAAAATATAAACTTTTTAAATTAAACACATAAAAATATAGATATGTAATTTTTTTTTTGTTTTTTTTTTTTAAATTTAAATATTCTATAAATATATTTTTACAAAAATGGCTTAAAAACCAATTTTTTGTTTTTTTAGAATATAGCGTTTCGCTTTCGGCGTTTACTCCCCGGCAGCGGCGCCAAAAATACTTGATGTGTGCAGGGGTGTATACAAAATAAATTATATTTTATTACGAAATACTACGAAATATTATACAAGTTTTAATTAATTTACGGATGTGATATATCTAAACTTTGCTACAACACTTATAGGCAGTGTACCTAATCGTAGAGTAGTATAGTTTTTAGTAAGTCCGGTTCGTTCTACAGGGAGCTAGTGATTACATACTATATTTTTAACAACGATATTTAAATAAAATATATATAATTATATATAGTAATATTATTATATAAAAGAGGGTTTTACCGTTTAATGACCGGTTTGTCGATTTTATATTTTAAGCGTAAAGATAAATAACAATAATTAAAGTGCGTAAAATAAATAACAATATTAAAATGACAATAAATAAAATGACAATAAATAAAAGTACGATGAGAAATACAATAAAAGAATTATGCTTATTTAAACTTTCGTAATCATGATGTTTGACGTTTTGATTTTAATTAATTGTTACTCGGGTTAATTGTCCTTTGTCCTGGTTTATTTGATACCTATCTGGTTTTTGTCCATTGATCATATACATGGCATTGTATATGTATATTTTATTTGCTAAAGGCCAAAAGCAGAACTACGCGAATTATAAGGCAAAGCTATGCAATATTCGCTGAAAACAAGTACAGCGGTTATGTTTTCGCATTAATGAAAGACTGCGGTTTAATCCGCTGAGTTTCCGCGGATAGTTAACTAACTCGCAGACCGCGGATATTCCAAATACTATAAATAGGGAGCTTGGCCTCTCATTTATGGGTGGTTGATTCTCTGCCATTTTGCCTAAGCCTTTGTAATTTCCACTTGTGATCTTGCCCAAGGGATTTTTACACCACGCAAAGGTGAATTATGCTAATTAACAATCAAGACCGGGTCGGGGTGGTTGATCACTTGATAGTTAAAATGAAAGACGATCATCGGGGCCCAAAATAATCATCAAACATTCCATCCTCCATTATAATCTTATTGCACTCAATCCGTAATTAAGTAACATCGCTAATTAAGGATTGATCAATTGGCGCCATCCGTGGGACACGTTTTACAAATTAAACTGAAATTTTTTTGTTTCGTGCCATCAAATAATTAAATCGTCAGTTTAATTTCAATCGTGTTTTTGTTGTGATGATTTGCAGGTGCATACATCTAAAATCGGCGGTGAATTGCTTGATTGCTTAGAATAATGAGTAATATTGGAAATAATAGTGATGTAGTGGTCGCTGTGCGAGCGAATGCCCAAAAAAGAGGAAAAAAGCAAAAGTCCGCTAAAATGTATCATAATTGGCAATTTGCGCCAATTAGTTTCCCGAAAATGCAGAGCGATGATTTCTCTGAAATGCCGATAGTGGTATCGTGCAAATTCGCGGAAGCTGACATCACAGTCATGAAAGTCCATGTCAATAACGGCAGTAGCATCGATATTATTTACGAACAATGTTTCGCTCAACTGCCAGAAAGTATTAAAATGTACCTGCAAACAACCGCGGTTTAGCTAACCGGTTTTGCAGGAGAATCTTCATTACCTATAGGTGTTTTGCCACTAAACATCGAGCTAGCCAATGTAAATGATGACGTTTTGGTCCGACAAGCGCGGTTAGATTTTTATGTTATGCGATCCTCTTCTCGCTATAACATGCTGCTGGGAAAAACCGCTATAAGTAAATTTGGAATTGTCCCGTCCACAATTCATGGCATGATTAGCTTTCCAACATATAAAGGAGTCGCCACAATATATTCAATGAGCATTATGCCTATTTGTGCGGCTGTTAATATAAAAACTGCAGGGCAGGAACCTGTAGATGATGCGGATACTATAGAAATAATTAATCCCGCATATCCAGAGCAGAAAATCAAAGTAGGACGTAATGTTAGTGCGGATACTAGAAAACAAATTGTGCAATTACTTGTCCAGTATATGGATGTTTTTGCCTAGTGTGAAAACGATATGACTGGTGTTCCGGGTCATATTGCGGAACACATGCTTAATGTGAATCCAGCTCTAAAACTCGTAGTGCAAAAGCGAAGGGGTATGGCCCCAGATCACGTAAAATGGCTATGTGAAGAAGTAACAAAATTGGTTAGAGTCGGAATTTTGCGCGAAGTCCAATACCAATCATGGATTGTGAATCCAGTATTGGTGAAAAAACCTGATGGTTCTTGGAGAATGTGTATTGATTACAAAGATTTGAATAAAGCGTGCCCCAAAGATAACTATCCGCTTCCAGAAATTGATTTAAAAGTGGAATCTTTACATGCTTTCCCATATAAATGTTTTCTGGATGCGGCAATAGGTAATCACCAGATTCCTATGGCACAAGAAGACGCAGATAAAACCGCATTTCATACGGGCAAGGGCATATATTGCTATATAATGATGCCTTTTGGTTTAATCAATGCGGGTGCGACATATCAACGGTTGATTGATACCGTGTTTGACAAGCAAATAGGGCGTAATCTTGAAGCTTATGTAGATGATTTAGTCATCAAAAGCACGATGCAAGAGCGGATCGCTGAAGATATGCGCGAAACATTTGACAAGTTGCGAGAAATAAACATGAAGTTTAACCCGCTAAAATGTAGTTTTGGCGAAACTGAAGGGAAATTTTGGGGGTATCTTGTTACAGAACAGGGTATTCAAGCTAATCCAAAAAAGATCGCGGCCATAGAAAATATGACTGCGCCAAAAACGATTAAAGAGGTCCAAAGTTTGACGGGAAAACTAGCCGCATTAACGCGTTTCTTGTCTAAAGCCGCTGAAAGGCAGTTGCCATTTTTCAAAACCCTAAAAGGTTGTTTGAAACAAAAGAATTTCATTTGGTCCAGTGAAGCAGATTCTGTGCTTCAAGAAATGAAAAAGTTGTTAAAAACTTTGCCTACATTAACGGCGCCAATTCATGGCGAAGTTCTTTATCTTTATATCTCTGTGGCAAACGAGGCTTTCGGATCAGTTTTGATCGCGGAAAGGAACAAAATACAAAAGCCGGTGTATTTTATTAGCAAAGCTCTTACGGGGAGTGAAATAAACTCTGCGCCGATTGAAAAGTTTGTGTATGCGCTCATTTTAACAACACGAAGGCTACGAAGATATTTTCAAGGGCATCCGGTGCATGTATTAACTAATCTGCCAATCAGGAAAGTCTTAACAAAACCAGAGATATCTGGTAGACTCGCATTATGGGCGGTAGAATTAGGTGCTTATCAAATATCTTACCTTCCGCGTAGCGCTGAAAAAGGACAAGTTATGGCGGATTATCTTGCTGAACTGTCTGGAGAGTTGGAGGTGATTGATGAGCGAACCGCACTAAAACCTGAACACGGGGAAACTTGGGATTTATTTACTGATGGTGCTTCGTGTGCAGAAGGTGCAGGTGCGGGTTTAGTTTTGGAAAGTTCAAGCGGTGAGGAGCATACTTATGCTCTGCGGTTTAATTTTGACGTGACAAACAATGAGGCAGAGTATGAGGCATTGCTCACAGGCTTAAATATTGCGCGAAAAATGAATATTGTTAAGTTGCGTGCATTTACAGATTCGCAGCTAGTTGCGAATCAGTTTAGCGGATCTTTTGAAGCACATGATCCTTCTATGCAAAAGTACTTACAGCTATTAAAGGAAACTGGAGCGCAGTTTGAGCATTTTGAACTTGCGCAGGTGCCAAGAAGTCAAAACAAGAAAGCGGATGCTTTGAGCAAATTAGCCGCTTTAACTTTTTCGCATTTTCAAAAGCAAGTATGGGTTGAAGAATTACCAAGTAAGTCGATAGAAAGTGACTTGATGGTCGCATCTGTTACAGAAGAACAGCCAAACTGGATGGAGCCAATCCTAAAATATATCCGCAGTAATATCTTGCCAGAGGATAGTCGCGAAGCTCGTTCAGTGCGAGAGCGAGCGCTAATGTATATCATTCAAGATGATATCTTATATCGCAAATCATACTACGGACCAATGATGCGATGTGTTGGCCCAATCGAGGCAGAAATGATTGTAGAAGAAGTGCATAACGGTACTTGTGCACTGCATTCAGGTTACAAAACTATCGCAGCAAAAATTATGCGGATGGGATACTTTTGGCCATCCATATACCGCGATGTGGCGAAAATTGTTAAACGTTGTAAAAGTTGCCAAAGGCTTGCTCCGCAGAACCGAATGTCGTGGCATGACATGATTCCTGTTAATTCTCCGTGGCCGTTTAATAAATGGGCTATAGATATTGTAGGGCCTTTCCCTGCAGGGCCTGGCAATGTCAAATTCCTGATTGTCGCAATCAATTATTTTACTAAATGGGTTGAAGCTAAGGCGGTCCGCACTATTACTGGTGTGCAAGTGCGAAATTTTGTTTGGGAGTACATTGTTTGCAGGTTTGGTATTCTACGAGAATTGGTTAGCGATAACGGTGCACAAATAGCGAAAGATCCTTTGAAGACATGGTGCGCTGATTTAAATATAATACAAAAGTTTACGGTAGTGGCGCACCCGCAAGCCAATGGATTGTGCGAAGTAACCAATCGCGATATTATCAGCGGTATTAAAAAGGGGTTATGTGAAAGGCGAACTGGTTGGGTAGATGAATTACCCAATGTATTATGGGCACATCGTACTACTTTCAAAAAGAGTACAGGCGAAACACCTTTTAGTTTGGTGTATGGTTCTGAGGCAGTAATCCCCATAGAAATTCTAGTACCAACGCATCGAATGGCTAACTTTGATGAAGAAGTAAATGATGTTGCGTTGAGCGAAAATCTCAATTTCATAGAAGAGCGGAGATTAATGGCGGCTATCAGAGAAGCGAATAATAAACAGCAAATCGCTAAATATTATAATAAAAGAGTGCGTGCTTTATCCTTCGCTATAGGTGAATGGGTGCTGCGAAATAATGAAGCAAGCAGAGTAGAAAATCTTGACAAATTGGGTCCTAATTGGCAAGGCCCTTATCAGATTGTGGCAATTAATGCGGCAGGATCATATAAGCTCGCAGATATGGAAGGGTGAACTTTACCTAATGCACGGCATGCTGTTTTGTTAAAGCGATATTATGCATAGTTTTGCGTAAACTATCAGATATATATGTATAAAGTGCAAAATTGGATACAAGGCATATGGCTAATGTACTTATTAAGTGTTCTTGTTTTTAACTTTTTGCAAGTCTTGATCACGCTTGTCGAAATTTTAAGAATAGTCACTTATAAAAGTATGCGAATTATTTACTTGCGAAATGCGAATAGTTATGAAATGTCTTACAATTTATTTCATATTTCTATAGTATCTTGCAGAGTTTAAAAAGCGAAGTGATGAAATTGCCCGCTTTAGCATACAAAATATTGTGAAAGGAATGTTATATCCTAAATATTTGATTTTGCCAATATTTAGATGCTTCGCAATGCTAATTAATAGCCTAAGGATCGTTTCGGCGGACTTAGAATATTCATAACGTATACGCATATACGCATACAAATTGTTTCGCAAAAGTACGCGCTTATTATGTGCACAATAATAAGAGCTGGAAATTGCAAAGGACAAGTTTGTGTTATGATTATTGTTAATAAAAGCGCTATATAAATAAAGAGTACTCGCAAATAAATATGAAAAAATAAAAATTTCATTGATAACGGCGCAGAGATAGCTGCGCGCTAATTTCTACAATATTTTATCCTAGCTTAGACAAATCAAGATCAAAGATGTCTTTTAAAGTGGCATCATCTTGTTGACTTATTGCAGTAACTTTGTCGATTGGAATATCCGCTAAGCTTGCTTGTGCAGTAGCAGCTGATTTACGTGCTTCTGCAAGTGAACAAACGCGATCTCCAATGGCAGGAGGCAGAGGATCTGGTATGGTGCAATGTGGAGCAATTTCATCCAGAAACTCTACTCTCTCGCGCAGTCGTAAAGCAGCTGCATAAGTGGAAAACAGAACATTCACGGGACGTGAATTGAGAACCTTTTTAGCAAACTCCGGTAGGTGTTGGCGGAGTTGCGTGAACTCAAGCTTCGCGGAAGCTGCTGCGGCCACAGCGGTGTCTCTCTCTGCAGTAAGCCTTGAAACCTCCTCTTGCAATGAAGAGATTATGGTTTCAAAATTCTTTTGTTTGTCAGCTGCAGTAGCCACCTGTAGTTTCAATTCATCTACCTTGGTTTTGGCCGCGGTAAGCTCATAGGAGAGATCAACACAGCGTTTCTCGCTGTTTTCAGCCTTGATTCTCTCAGCATTGTACTTCTGCTGTTCAGCTCCAAGCACATTAAAAAATTGTTCTTGCCGGCATATCATATCATATGCCGAGTTGAAGCACATATAGAAGTTTTGCACAAAACTGTTGTGCGCATCAAGCGCAGAAAGTTTGGAGAATTCACGGCGAAGCTCGCCGGGAATTGCTAATTTCATTTGCTGACGCTGATCCAGAGCAGTGCTAGCAGATGTATAGGTATAACCGGATAGGCCGTCAATCCGCACTCCATAAGAATCAGGGGGAGTGCGGAGTAGCTCGGTGATTTGTGCCGCAGAATCTGGGCTAGGAAACACCGGGTTGAAGGGCGAGTCTCCTGCAAAAAATGCAAATATTATATACATAAACGTACATGTTTCATAACATGATATGCGCTAAACATGATTGATTTATACCAGTCTGCTGGCCTCATTCATAATCCGATATGACCGGATTATCCTATAAAGGAGTGCTTTGCTTAAGCTTCTTGCTCTGAGTTAATGGCGGTGTTTGAAATGGTCGTTTTGCAGAGTCTGGTTGTGATGATGGTGACTTCGTCGTCAAATCAACAAGGGGAATGGCCTGTTTCTCCTGTTTGATTTGATGACCGGAAGATATCGCCAATTTAGCCTCCGGACTAGTTAGCAATTTGTTAATCAAGGCCTTAGGGTCAACCTTGCGATCGGCTTCGTCAATCTTCATTTTTAATTAAAGTGGAGAGGTTGTGCTTGAAGAATTCGTCAGGGTTAAGCGTGAAGGTATGTAATTGCAAATTGTGGTGAGGAAAGCAGGTGGTGAATTAAGTGATTATGAGGCACGATATATATAGGGAAAATAAGGACGGTAATTGATTGCAGTAATTATCCTTTGTGATAACTCAAACGGTAATATTGGCTGTAATGGATAAAAACGGTAACTTTTCCCTATAACGGTAACTAGGTTAATGCGAAAATCCTTCAATACGAATGATGGCTGTGATAACTGCGAATTCTTAGAGTGTATCATGATAGATCTGTTTCGCGCTATATATCATAATAAACTGGGGGGACTAGATCATATACATGGCATTGTATATGTATATTTTATTTGCTAAAGGCCAAAAGCAGAACTACGCGAATTATAAGGCAAAGCTATGCAATATTCACTGAAAACAAGTACAGCGTTTATGTTTTCGCATTAATGAAAGACCGCGGTTTAATCCGTTGAGTTTCTGCGGATAGTTAACTAACTCGCAGACCGCGGATATTCCAAATACTATAAATAGGGAGCTTGGCCTCTCATTTATGGGTTGTTGATTCTCTGCCATTTTGCCTAAGCCTTTGTAATTTCCACTTGTGATCTTGCCCAAGGGATTTTTACATCGCGCAAAGGTGAATTATGCTAATTAACAATCAAGACCGGGTCGGGGTGGTTGATCACTTGATAGTTAAAGTGAAAGATGATCATCGGGGCTCAAAATAATCATCAAACATTCCATCCTCCATTATAATCTTATTGCATTCAATCCGTAATTAAGTAACATCGCTAATGAAGGATTGATCATCCATAATAGTCCATCGATCATAATTATAAAATGCTCGTCAAATTAACCTTATTCCCGAAGTCAAATATTCCAACTAATTAGGGATTCGAACTGTAACAAGGTTTTAATACTTTGTTAATAATTACACCGGGTTATCGACTACGTGTAATCTAAGGATTTAATACTTTGTTAACAATTCCACCAATTATCCTTGTATGTAATCCACCCTGTTATAATTAGTCCATGATACGTTAATTTATTCACTTGGCCATAATGAATAATAAATTACCCAATCCAATTGATTAATTAAATGATTTGTAAAAGATGTCATATAAACGTCACTAAATAGGACATTCATAATCATTTAATAATTATTAGATTAAATAATTTGAAGATAGGTTCGACAGATTCTAATGAGTTGTCATTCGATTAGACAATAACCCCCATCTATTAATAGTCCATAGTCCGATGTTCACTAGTGTCGGTCTTTTGTCCAAACCCTAATTATGGTACAAAATCCAATAACCCCGTCTTAATATTTAGCCCAACATCACGATTACTTTGGCTCAAATAAGCATAATAATAACTTAGTTACGAGACATTAATTTAAAAAGGAAGAACATAGCTTACAGTGATTATTTATCGCGTAGCGTTACACGGACAGAGTTCCGACTTTAACTCCCAAAATCCGCGCAAGTCTTTAACTCACTTTTAGTAGCACTTTTGAGTGCACTATGGCTTTAGTGGTACTTTTCCAGCTTTAGTGGCACTTTTTCTTCAATTCTTTAATCTTTGTGCTTCGACTTCGCATTTATTTATTTAAACGATTACAACTTAAAAATAGAACAATTACAACTAAAAACTTTACATATTGGGATGATATTGCGACTAAATATATGTTCGTTTGGAGCACTATCAGTATTCCCCCAAAGTGCTCCAAAACGGCTATGGCATCACTTAATAACGGCCATTACTCACAACCATGTGCACAAAATGGCTATGTGCACAATTAATACGGGCAATTAAATCATATACATACATAAATATTCCAATCACCTTATCGTCTTGATGAGATTTCCAACAATAACCTGTAACCTTCAAAGCAAGTCCCCTAATACAATTATTGCCCAATTAATTCACATAACAAGTTGGACTATCCACCAACTAACCTTACTAGTGCATTTATGACCCAAGGGGTATTTATGACCCTTTTGCACTAGAATCACACAATCAAGGTCAAAACCCAAAACTACTCACTAAAAGCTAGTGATTAAGGTTCTAAGACTCCCATCAATACATATCTAGGGTATTTTCATACCCAAATCATCCCGCTAGGTTAAACTTACCCATTTGACCCATTTCAAGCCAACCATGAACTCCAAAAACACTTTTCACTAACAACACAAGTGAGCTAGTGATTAAATAACCATTCAAGACTCAATAACACCATTTATTACTTTGAAACCCTAGGTTAGTCATTCTTGAGTCCTCATGGCTAAATCTTACCCAAAAACCTCCAAAATCACTACCAATGGGTTTTATGTTCATCTCTAACCCAAAACCCTAACCCATAAACAAATTAAACTAAGGAAATCAAGATTAGAAGTTAGCACCATAATCAAAATGTAGCAAGTGATGAGATGAACAACTTTATAACTCGAGCTAAGACCTGAAACTAGCTTCTTCTTCCTTTGCTTGAGCTTTCTCACACTAGGAATCTCTCTCTCTCTCTCAAATTGAAGTGGAGGGGATGAGGTTGTTGGAAGTGGAGTAAATGAAACCCCAAGATCTGATCATGTGGCCTTAAACTCGTCCCACATGTGAAAATACCAAAATGCCCTTTTAAAATATCAAAATCATCTGGATGGCTTCCAATAATCTGGACGGCGTCTAGTTCTTCACAATTGTACGGTGTCCAACTTTTTTGGACGGTGTCCCACTCTACTGAAAACATGATCTTACAACTCTCCCCTACTTGAATCGGAGCGCCTCCTCGCGATCCAAGCCGCATGACAAGAGGGAAGATACACCAAAACAAATTCTCCGGATTCCCATGTAAACTCGGAACCATTACTACGACGCCATTGAACTTTAAAAGTCCTCACCTCTTTATTTCTCAACATTTTCACCTTTTCATCAAGTATAGCAATCGGCTCTTCAACATACTCTAATTTATTGTTTAGCTCAATCTCGTCTAATGGCACCCATGATGAATCATCCGCAAGACACTTACGGAGATGGGAAACATGAAATGTATTATGGATCCCCGCAAGCTCTTCGGGTAATTTCAAACGATAGTCGACTTCACCAACACGAGCTAAAATCTTAAATGGCCCAATAAACCGAGGAGCTAACTTTCCCCGTTTTCAAAACCGAATAATACCCTTCCATGGCGAAACCTTAAGCATCACCATGTCGCCTTCTTGGAACTCAATCAGTCACATACGTTTATCGGCATACAACTTTTGTCTATCTTGAGCCGCTTTCAAATGAGTCCGAATCATCTCAATCTTACTATTTGTCTCTAAGACCAAATCGGTACTCCCAATTTCCCTTTGTCCCACTTCACCCCAACGAATCAGAGTTCGACACCTACGCCAATAAAGCATCTCATAAGGTGGCATTCCAATACTAGCATGATAACTATTGTTGTACGAGAATTCCTCCAAAGGCAAGTGTTCATCCCAACTTCCACCGAAATTGATAATACACACCCGTAATATATCCTCCAATGTTTGATTCGTACGTTCGGTTTGACCGTCCGTTTGAGGATGGTATGCCGTACTCATATTCACCCTCGTACCCATATTTTCATGAAACGTTTTTCCAAAATCAAGAAGTAAAACACGTGTCCCGATCCGAAACGATAGACACGGGAACGCCATGTCTCGATATCACCTCTTTAATGAACATTTTCAAGTGCCTCCGATGTAATTACTTCTTTAATAGGAAGAAACAAAGCACTTTTCATCAATCTATCAACGATCACCCAAATAGTATCAAATTGGGTTCTTGCCATTTTCGACAACTTGGTAATAAAATCCATGGTAATATGCTCCCACTTCCACTTCGGGATTTCTAAAGGTTGCAATTTACCATAAGGTTTTTGATGTTCGGATTTTACTTGCAAACACATAACACATTGTTCAACATATTTAACCACATCACATTTCATTTCGGGCCACCAACACTCTTTCTTCAAATCGAGGTACATTTTCGTTGCACCCGGATGAATGGAATACTTTGACTTGTGCGCTACATCAAGAAGCACCTTTCGGTAATCCCCCATCTTTGGTACCCACACCCTATTTTGAAAGGATAACAACCTGTGAGGGCCTAATTAAACAGACTCAGTTTGCCCCACGATTCGTTCTTCATGTTTGTTATTAGCAAAAGCTTCAATTTGAATATCACCGAGCTTAACAAGAAAATCGTTAGTAATTATCATACGTAACAATCCTAATGGTATCGCCGGATGTTGACTCTTCTGACTTAACGCATCCGCGACCACATTCGCCTTGCCCGGATGATAAAGTATCTCACAATCATAGTCTTTTACCACATACATCCATCTACGTTGATGATAATTCCAATCTCGTTGATCAAAAAGATGTTTCAAACTCTTGTGATCCGAATAAATCGTACACTTGACACCATACAAGTAATGGCGCCAAATTTTCAACGCATGCGCCACCGCTGCCAATTCAAGATCATGAGTCTGGTATCTCTTTTCGTGTTCCTTCAATTGTCGAGAGGCATAAGCGATGATTTTACCCCGTTGCAATAGAACACAACCGAGCCCATTTAATGAGGCATCACAATAAACTGTCATATCTTCTACACCTTCCGACAACACTAAGACCGGAGCTTGACACAATTTCTCTTTTAACAATTGAAAAGCAATTTCTTGCTCGTTCTCCCAATTGAATCTCGTATTCTTCCTTGTCAACTTTGTCAATGGAGAGGCAATTTTAGAAAAGTATTGGATAAACTGACGATAATAACAGGACAATCAGAGAAAAATTCAGATTTTCGTAGCTGTAGTCGGTTGTCCCAACTCTTTACCGTCTCTATCCTCCCCGGATCTACTTGAATCCCTTCCTTGTTCACAATATGACCAAGGAATTGCACTTCCTTTAGCAAAAAATTACATTTTGAGAATTTAGCATACAACTTCTCCTTTCGTAATGTCTTCAACACTTCACGCAAATGGTGTTCATGTTCCTTCATGCTTTTAGAATAGACAAGAATATCGTCAATGAACACAATTACCGACTTGTCCAACATAGGTTGGCACACTCGGTTCATAAGATTCATGAATGCCGCCGGTGCATTCGTAAGACCAAAAGGCATAACTACAAATTCAAAATGCCCGTAACGAGTTTGAAAGGCCGTCTTCTAAATATCTTCCTCACGGACCCGCATTTGGTGATAATCGGACCGCAAGTCAATTTTAGAAAAGTAAGTCGCACCTTGAAGTTGGTCAAACAAATCGTCGATCCTAGGAAATGGATAACAATTCTTGATCATCACTTTGTTCAGCTCCCTATAATCGATGCACATCCACATACTACCATCCTTCTTCTTCACGAATAAAACCGGAGAGACCCAAGGAGAAGCACTCGGTCGGATAAAACCCTTTTCAAGCAACTCTTGGGTCTGATTCAACAACTCTTGCATTTCCGTTGGTGCTAAACGATAAGGAGTTTTAGCAATGGGGGTAGCCCCCGGAACCAACTCAATACAAAATTCAACTTGTCTTTTCGCCGAAACCCCCGGTAACTCATCTGAAAAAACGTCTTCAAATTCATTAACCACCGGAATTTTACAAATGGGTAGTGGCTCTTCACGAGTATCAACCACATGGGCAAGAAAAGCCATGCCACCACCACTAAGGAAACAACGTACCCGTACATAAGTGCATAATGGCACAAGTCTTCTCCGTTTCTCTCCATGAATAATTAACTCTCCCCCACTTGGGGTCTTCACACGAATAAACTTTTCATGGCATGCAATATCGGCTCTATAACGATCGAGCCAATCCATACCTACAACAATATCAAACTCACACAAAGTCATCGGAATAAGATCGATTTTAAGTGTTTCGGTACCAAAAACGACATTACAATCTTTACAAACATCAACCCCTAGTACCGTCTTACCATCCGCTATTTCGAATTCTACCGGACGACTTAACTTAGCTAGCGGTTTATTAAGCTTAGACACAAATCGCGGAGTCACAAATGATAAATTAGCACTGCTATCAAATAGTATCCTTACCGGATAAGAATTAACCATGAAAGTACCTGAGATAACTTCATTGGATTGTTTAACTTCATCGTTGGTCATCAAATAGTTTCTTCCCCTAGCCGTACCCGCCGCCTTCTCAAGCTTCTTCACTTGGTCAACTAACAATTCGGGACATTCCGACTTCCGGTGCCCCGCCTTTTGACAATTAAAGCACGTGATCATCTTAATCGGACAATCACCGGAGAAATGACCCTTCTTCCCGCAACTATAACAAGTAGGTGTAAAAGTATTCGAACCACCTCTTTTCACACTTCCGACACTTTCAGACCCGCCCTTTCTCTTCTTGTTGGAGTAACTAGATGCTTCAAATTTTCTCTTACTCATCCCATAACTAATCGGACTCGGAGCTTGCGCTTCAAACCCTTTCGCCACCGCCAAAAGCTTAGCAAAAGTTTCAACATGACCAATACTAATTTTACCCTTCAAGTCATCTCTAAGGGTTGCGTGAAAATCTTCCATTAACAATTGATCATTCCCCACATACTCGGGGCAAAAATGCGCTTTGGCGAGAAAGTTGGTTTTAAGAGTGTTTAAGTCCAAAGACCCTTGACGCATATTTCTCAACTCGTTGCGCAATTTAGAAAGATCCGCTTGCGTACGATACTCAAGGAAAAACTCCTTCTTGAACTCCTCCCAAGACAACCCTACAAAAGCCGCGTCACCCAACATGTCAATCTTACCATCAAGCCAATCTTTAGCATGGCCCCTCAACAAACTAGTGGCAAGCCTTGTCTTCTTTTCGAGTGGGCACTCGTTAGTGCGAAAATAACCTTCAACATCGGAGATCCAAGCCGTACTTTTCATGGGGTCAGGATCCCCGTGAAAGTGAGGAGGCTTAGCTGCCATAAAGTTTTTGTAGCTAAACTTCAACGACCCGTCAAAGTACACTTGACGACTAACGTTATCTTGGTCCCACAGCTTGATCATAACTCTATATGAATTTGATAAATAACCTTGCATTCTTTATTTAAAAATGATTTCCCATAAAGGAAACCTACCAAGATATGTAAGTTTAGAAAAACCATACATTATTACTTAACCCAAAAGTTGACCAAAACAAAGTCAACTACATCCACTATTAAATGTATCAAAATAGAATGCAAGTTAATGTTTAATAAAAGCTGCCATCATAAATATGCAGACTCTCTAAGCACAGCGGAAGCAATCAATCATGAACCTGAGAATAAAACATGCGAGTAACTGTCAACAAAAATGTTGAGTGAATTATAGGTTTAATATTGCAAACAATATTCAAAATTTAAACCATAAAAATTTATGTTTGAAAACATAAAAACTCCTTTTTGGACCACAAAATTATATGCTAGAAAACATATAAAAACATTATTCCATTTTCTGTGAGCCACCTGGTAACCACTTAACCCTTTATTTACCCTTTCCAAACACAATAAATAATATACACCGAACAAGTGTATCTTCAACTAAATACGAAGTACTAAACATTTCGATTATAAATTGCTAGCGCGACTAGCTCGAAATGGGGTTGTCAAACCCGATAGATCTATCCATAGGATTCGCGTTCACCGGTAGAAACCAATGATTACAATTACCAGATTAGGGAATATTTTTGTTCGACTCACAATGAATAATTTAAACCAACTTCCACTTGTGTCCAATACGTAAAAATAAAATGCATGTATTCTCATCCCAAAAGATTTAAAATGGAAAAACGGGACTATAACTCACCTTAAAGCAAACGAAGTAACCACACAAATAAGTGAACATCAAACGAAGTAAAGTGATCAGGAATGATCACAACGCCGACCTATAAATAAAGCAGGTCTATATAAATAACTAACTTAGGTCAAGTCTTAGTATGATAGCTATTGTACATGTTGCAAGTAGACATAGAACAATACTCAACATGCATCGGTTTGATCGGAACAGCGTACGGATACACACTTTCTATTTTTAGAAAGTTTCTATTTTTAGCAGGTTTCCATTTTAGAAAAGTTCATATTTTAGGAAAGTTTCTATTTTTGGAAAGTTTCTATTTTAGGAAAGTCTCTATTTTAGGAAAGTTTCTATTTTTGGAAAGTTTCCAAATTTAGAAAGTTTCCATATTTAGAAAGTTTCTATTTTTAGAATGTTTTTAAGTTAGGAAAGTTTCCTTAATTAGAAAGTCAACAAAAGTTAACTGAAAGTCAAAGTCAACCGAAGTCAACTCAAAAGTCAACCTTGGTCAAACATAGTCAACATTAATTTTAAAAGTGTAAGTTGTAATAATAATATAAGTTATAATGTTAATTAAAGTTAAATATGTATAATTATGTCATAACATAAGTTTAATTAAATTAAAATGAATTATTAAGTTAACATAAGTTTAAATGATATAATTAATATAACATAACTATTTAATTAATTAATTAAATATTAGTCATACTATAAGTATTATTAATTAATAATAGGTTTTTAATCATAGCATAAGTATTATTAATTAATAATGAATTATTAATCATATCATAAGTTTCTAATTATAATTATTAGATCATAAGTATTTAATAACTAAACTATAATTAAATAATAACTAAGCCTTATAATAATTAAATAATTAATTAATCCTTATTATAAGTCTTATTATAACAATCTCATAACATAAGTTTAATACTTATCATAAGTATTTTCCATTAATAATAAAAGTATTATTAATCATAAGTTTAATTAAAAGTTTAATTAAATCATAAATAAATATTAAATGATATAATAAATATATATCATAAGTCTTAAATTAAAATAATTACTTTTTATAACATAAGTAATTTATTAATAATGAAATTCATTATTTATATCATAAGTCATAATTAATAACCATAAGTTTTAATTAAAAGTTCATCGGGTCATAACTTGAGCCCCGGGAATCGGTTTTCGGCGAGTCTTATATATATCTTCGCCTAACCAACCCACCCGACACATTAGTGTGCTCAAGAACACCCCAATAACAGCAAGAAAGTCATTAAATACAGCCATAAATCAACTTGTAGTTTTAATCCGTTCAAAAACATGTTTTAGTAATACCGGGTGATCCGTGGCTCGGATTTCGATGACCCGAACATGAAAGTTCATCCCATAATCAATCCTAACATACTAGTACACTCTAAAGACACCAAAGATGATCACAAAGTCGGACCATACCTGTACCAATTCGTTTTCACAATTTAATTTCAATAAAACACCATTTTAATCATATCTAGAGCTCCGGGAATCGAAATGACATGAATCCGGAGTCTAAAATTAATGTATTGATGAGAGGAACTCATATAAATACTTTAATTTCACTTTTATAGCAGTTATATATACAGAAAACAACAATCAACCCGCTGTCCCAAAACAATCAAACCGAAAACATGAATTAACGAGCACTTCTACGCATACAATCAACAATACGATAACATATAATCATCATACTACTAATATAACATATAAAATCAGTAAAATAAATGAAAAATTTAAAAAGCTAGGGTTAGGGTTTATACCCTAATCAAGAATCAAATGGTATGGTCGTGTAGAGGAGATCGAGAGGAACGCGTTTATGCAATTGATTTGATGATCCAAGCACTTGATTGAAAGAAGATGATGATGATATATGGATGATGGATGATGTTCAAAAAGGGAGGAGAAAGAGAGAAAAGAAAAAAAATGAAGCTAGGTTAAAAATGAGAAGCATTTTGGTGATTTTGATCAATTTAATCCCAAGTTTGAAAATTTGACAACCTAACCCCCTCCCCTTTGAAATTTTCGGCTGAAATAGGTAGGGTGAGCTCCACTTGTGGGCCAAATTGATGCTAAGAGTATTTTCTTGTGGCCCGAATGCCCGAACGAAGCCCGAAACGCGAAAACACCGCTACGCGATTAAATATTCAGAGAGATAACATATACGCGACAAGTAAAATATATAAACACTATATATAATCATATGACATCAAAATATTATATTTAAAATAATTGGGATTCAAAAATCTCAAAAGTCTGTCCGTTGGTTTGAAAACCGAAATGATTCGCCGGATAGAAATCCGCGACACGTAGAAACGTATAACTTAAAATATGAATATTAATATTCACATAACACATAATAATTAATATATTATTACAAAAATAATATTATAGGTCATAGAAATGACGTGGCACGAATAAAAATTAACGGTCGTTAAATAATTAACGGCAAAAGATACCGGAAAAAGTAGGGTCGTTACAGTACCTTCCCGTTACGGAAATTTCGTCCCGAAATTTAAGCAGGTGCAGGGGTTGACTTGGCATCTGAGAACAAATGCGGGTACTTCTGCTTCATCTGATCTTCACGCTCCCAAGTGAACTCGGGACCGCGTCTGGCGTTCCATCTTACTCGAACAATAGGAATTCTATTCTGCTTGAGAGTCTTACCTCTCGATCCATAATTTCAACAGGTTCCTCAATAAAATGTAGTTGCTTATCAACATGAAGCTCCTCCAGAGGAATAGTCTTATCGGCCTCGGCCAAACACTTCTTTAAATTCGATACATGAAAAAACGTCATGAACAACACTGAGTTCTTGTGGCAATTACAAACGATAAGCCACGGGTCCAACTCTCTCAATAATTTCAAAAGGTCCAACAAATCGAGGATTCAACTTTTCCCTCTTACCGAAATGTATCACACCTTTCCAAGGTGATACTTTCAACATAACACGATTACCGACCTGAAATTCAATATCGTTCCTTCTCTTATTGGCATAGCTCTTTTGCCGACTTCTGGCGGTTCTCAATCTTTCCTTAATCTTTACAATCTTCTCAGTAGTCTCATGAATAATTTCCGGACCTGTGAGTTGAGCATCCCCAACCTTATTCCAACAGACAGGAGACCTACACTTTCTACCATACAGAGCTTCAAACGGTGCAGCTTTAATACTTGCAGGATAACTTGTTGTTATAAGAAAATTTAGCCAACGGCAAGTTTCTATCCCAACCATTACCAAAATCAATTACGCATGCCCTCAACATGCCTTCCAACGTTTGGTTGGTACTTTCATTCTGACCATCCGACCGTGGATGATAAGCGGTACTCATATCCAATTTAGTTCCCAAAGCATCATGTAAGGACTGCCAAAACCTCGATGTAAGTCGACTCTCTCGGTCCGAAATAATCGATACGGGAACACCATGTCTCGAAACAATCTCCTTCAAATACAAACGAGTAAGCTTCTTCATTGAATCTGTTTCCTTAATTGGCAAGAAATGAGTTGACTTATTGAGTCGATCTACAATCACCCAAATGGTATCATAGCCACCCGCAACTCTCGGTAACTTAGTAATAAAATCCATCGTAATAACTTCCCACTTCCACTCGGAAATCTCGGGTTGCACCAAAAGTCCAGACGGTTTTTGATGTTCAGCTCTAACCTTAACATAGGTCAAACACTTAGCCACATCAACTTTCAAATTAGGCCACCAATACAGCTCCTTAAGATCATGATACATCTTTCTTGAACCAGGATGAATAGAGTACCTAGACTTATGAGCATCATCTAAAACAAGTTGTCGCAGATCACCAAACTTCGGAAACCAAAGGCGTCCCGCAAAATACCGAGTACCATCGGTTAGTACCACTAACTGTTTACTCAAGCCTCGGACCTTCCCGTTACAAAATTCTCCCCCTTCAAGGCTTCTTGTTGAGCTGCAAGAATCTGCCTTGCGAGGTTTGTTCGAATGGTCATATTTAAGGCTCTAAACCTACGAGGTTCAACTCTCTCTTTTCGAATCAAAGCATCAGCCACGACATTGGATTTTTTTTTCCGGAATGGCTAAAGGAGTTCACAATCATAATCGTTCAACAATTCCACCCATCTTCGCTACCTCATATTCCACTGTATTTGATCAAAGATATGTTGAAGACTTTTGTGATCAGTGTACACTGTACATTTGACCCCATATAAGTAATGTCTCCACTTCTTGAGTGCGAACACAACAACTCCCAATTCAAAATCATGGGTTGTATAATTCTGTTCATGAATCTTCAAGTGACGTGACGCGTAAGCTATAACTTTCTTTCGATGCATCAAAACACAACCAAAGTCTTGGCACAAAGCATCACAATAAATAACAAAATCATCATTACCCTCAGGTAGTGATAATATCGGTGCAGAAGTTAACTTCTTCAGAGTTTGGAAAGCAGACTCTTATTCACTCTTCCACTCGTACTTCTTCCCCTTATGCGTTAAAGCAGTCAGAGGTTTCGCTATACGAGAGAAATCTTGAATGAACCTTCTATAGTAACCCGCTAACCCTAAAAATGACGAACTTGAGTAGGAGTTTTCAGAATTTTCCACTTTTCAATCACATCGATCTTAGCAGGATCCACCTGTATTCCTTGTTTACTAACAACATGTCCAAGGAACTGAACTTCTCTTAACCAGAAAGCATACTTAGAGAACTTAGCGTACAACTCTTCTTTCCTCAATAAATCAAGCACTAACTTCAAATGCTCTTCGTGCTCTTCATCACTCTTAGAATAAATAAGGATGTCGTCAATGAATACAATAACGAATTTATCCAGATAGGGTCTACATACACGGTTCATGAGGTCCATGAACACAGCAGCTGCATTTGTCAATCCGAACGGTATAACAAGAAATTCATAGTGACCATAACTGGTGCGAAAAGCAGTTTTCGGAAAATCAGAATCTTTAACACGCAGTTGATGATAACCGGAATGAAGATCGATCTTAGAATAAACAGACGAACCTTGAAGCTGATCAAACAGATCATCAATTCTAGGAAGAGGGTAACGATTTTTAACTGTAAGTTTGTTCAACTCACAATGATCAATACACAATCGGATCGAACCATCTTTCTTCTTAACAATCAAAACAGGAGCTCCCCACGGGAACGAACTGGGACGAATGAAATATAGTTGCAACAATGCAGGAAGAAATATATGGAGTATTCACATTAGTAGCATGGATATTTAAGGCAATTCTCTCAAAGGAGATAACGAGGATCATGGACTTCAAAGTAAATTTTCATTACATTTCTGAAAGGAAGACGTACGAAAGGTGTGATCTTTCAACGAGAGTGAACTTCCTCGCACAATGAGCGAGTCAATCTAGGATTCATCCTTATTCTTAAATTTATGTGCGGATGAAAAGAACGCGAATCAAGGGTTATAAAGAATGGTCGACTCCAGGTGAGATGAATCTACAAAAATAATTTCGTGTACCTCAAGGTATTGAATCATAGGGCTGATGTTTACGAGGATGTTGCGGTTAGCCGTGAATATTGAGAGTAGAAACTCCTCAAATGGTCTAGTGTAATATACATCCATGATACCTACTTTAACAATAGTTGGGGTAGAAACCCACCTAGTGCCTTTTCTACAATAGGTTGACCACCGAGTGTTCCCCAGAAAATTGATTTATCGGTCCGCGTTTCGGCCATGTCCAACCATAAGAGAGAAAATTTTACGAGCGCAAATACATTCCAACAAATTTAATAAAACCGGCATCCAAAGTGGTGTAAGAGTTTATATCAATGAACTTAATGGTAGGTTTCATCCTTAAACGGAGGACGAGAAGAACTGTGATCCAAACATTCTGTAGAGTAATGCGAAAATTTGATAAAATCAATCAAAGGAGTTTTGAAAAAGCTTTAATTGTTTGATGTGACAACATAAACGGAACGAAGTTCTTAGTAAATTTAGAATTATGTACAACGTGTACCATTTTATATAAAACAAATTGACTTAGTCAAACGGCTCAATAAATGAACGGTTTTAAAATAGTTTTGAAGGTATGATTTAGTATATCCTAGCCAAAATAGGTAAGGGTAAATTTATTCATTTGAATCCATACATACATATATGATTTTATCAATTGTATACATGACAAAATATTTCATTACTTCTATTCGCCCATAAATCTCGTGAGAACTGCCCAATTAAACAAATGTGTAAAATTCCCGATGATAAACAGAGTATCTGTATTTCATAGGTTACAAGTTGAAGTAAGATCGTGGAAGATCGAGTAAAGGACTTGAATCGTCGTGCGACATTTGACCAACAAATGTTTCGAGGTCATGAAAACCAATGAGTTAAATGTTGTTTTGACTATTATCAAGACATAAGTCCTTGGGCCAAATCTGTTCCCGAGCGAAGCTGTTGCTAACAAGCGAGTTATGAAGGATAGAGCATGACATAGATAATCTGGTTAAACCGAGCTTCTCGTATATCAACAAATAAGATAATGAATATTTTCCCTACCCATGTAATACATCAAAATTTCTGAATGAGTAGTGTGAAAATTTTCTTTGACTCGCTTTCTATTCCTCATGTCACAATATTGGGACTTCTTTATGAATTAACGTAATATAATCACGTTGGCCTGACGGCATTATATTTCACTAATTCATAGTTCCATTCCAATCGCACTACATGAGGTCAGGACACGTGATCAATCTCGGATTTCCACAAAATTTCCCTAAAATGATTTCTTAAACAATGTACTAAGAATAGCACAAGAGACATAAACATCAAAATTAACGAATAGGAGTAACGATGACATAAAAATGCCTTCGAAGTACCAAAAATCTTTAAAAGTCAAGAATGACATTTTCCGGTTCAAAAACCAAAGCACATAGGCACAACAACACAAAGGCACGTAATATAACAAGAATGTTATAACAACCCTCACTTTTTGACTTCCGATTTTACTAAAATACCTAGAGTTGTTATATACGAATAAATTTAACGTTGACCGAATAAACGTACGCTTAAAATAAATAATATAATTTTAAATATTATAAATAAGATTATGATATATAATATAACATAATTACATCAATGAATATATATATAATATTTATATTACTTTTGTTATTTAGTTAATAGAATATCTAATTAACTAAATAATACATAATATTATAACATTTATAAAACTAATAAAAACTATAAATTAATAATCATAAATTTTAATTTTTATAAAAACTAAATATAATAATAATTTTTATATAAAATTCGTATTTAATAATTAAACAAATATAGAAATAAAATGTTAAATGTTAAATGTTCTTAGAAATATATTAAACAAATTTTTTTTTTAGAATTTTATACAAAAAAAAAATCAAAACTATATCTACTTTTAATAAATAAATACAAAAATACAAACTACTTTTTCTTTTAAGATTTACTTTTAATAAAAATATAAACTACTTTTATTTTAAGATTTACTTTTAATAAAAATACAAACTACTTTTTCTTATTTTAACTTTTAAGATTTACTTTTAATAAAAATACAAACGACTTTTTATTATTTTAACTTTTAAGATTTACTTTTAATAAAAATACAAACTACTTTTTCTTATTTTAACTTTTAAGATTTACTTTTAATAAAAATACAAAATATTTTTTTTATTTTAACTTTTAAGATTTTACTTTTAATAAAAATACAAACTACTTTTTCTTATTTTAACTTTTATGATTTTACTTTTAATAAAAATACAAACTACTTTTTCTTATTTTAACTTTTATGATTTTACTTTTAATAAAAATACAAACTACTTTTTCTTATTTTAACTTTTAAGATTTACTTTTAATAAAAATACAAAATACTTTTTCTTATTTTAACTTTTAAGATTTTACTTTTAATAAAAATACAAACTACTTTTTCTTATTTTAACTTTTAAGATTTTACTTTTAATAAAAATACAAACTACTTTTTCTTATTTTAACTTTTAAGATTTACTTTTAATAAAAATACAAAATAATTTTTCTTATTTTAACTTTTAAGATTTACTTATTTTATTTTAATTTTTTTTACCTAACATTTTCAACTATAAATACCACATACATTTCTCATTTCAAACTTACACCTTAATCTCTCATTTCTCTCTTAAAGAACTACTTCTAGTTGATATCTCGGTCACTTACTTGCTTTACTTTCCTTTCTTGCGTGGAATACTTCAACTGCTATTTAAGGTGAGTTTCATTTGCTCACTTTTTATATATATTTTTGGGCTGAGAATACTTGCGCTGATTTATAAATGTTTTACGAAATAGGCACAAGTACTAAAACTAATTCTATGTGGGTTTAAACCAGAAATATACCCTTAGCTTGGTAACATTAAACTACTTGTCTATGTACGGTAGGCGCGAATCCTAAAGATAGATCTATTGGGTCTGACAAACCCCATCCTGACTATGGGATGCTTTAGTACTTCGAGGTTATTTTAAACACACCTGATCTGGTGTACTTCAGAGGGTAAAACATGAACGTTAAGGCTTGTTACCGGGTGCCTACAACTTATAGAATGCTTTTATACACTTGCTAGTGTACGGATATTTATGAAACTGAAATCTTGTGGCCTATTATTATAACGGAAATGATTGATTTTGATAAACTAATGAACTCACCAACCTTTTTGGTTGACACTTTAAGCATATTTTGTCTCAGGTGACGAATAAGATGATTTCCATGATTGCTACCTGATGAATTGAATGCTGCTACATGGAGTCTTCATTTCATTACATTTACTTTACATTAAGACTATTATTATTATTTCAGTTTAAATTTGATGTAAAACTTTTAATGCTTCCGCTGTTTTATTAATAAATGTTTTATTCAAAACGTCTCATATAGAGTCGTTCTCGTTTATACAACTGTGATTTGATATAATTAGTCACAAATACCCTAGGCCCTAATTTGGGGGTGTGACAGATTGGTATCAGAGCAGGTTGTTGTAGAGAACCAGGATTGCATTTTATGTGTGCCTTATACAATTAGGTACCTTAGCAATGTAGGACTACAACTTTTCTTGACCATAGTGCCTTTAATTGTTGCCTTTAATTGATAAATGCTACACTATACCTTAGAAACTATACTTAAATCTTAAGATTATAACATACACGATAATGTGAAATTACTCGAACGTCAACGCTACTTAAGGCCTAGGGTGATCCTTGGTACCACTATGGGACGCTTGTGGATTTCGAATGCCAAACTTAGATTTTGGTCGAGAATTCCTGGGCCAACCGGTAACAATTGATCATTCAAGTGACTCGGCGGTGGCATAGATGTTTGGGTATGGTGCACAATATCAAACCTGACTATAGTGATCATACAACACTTAGTCACTTACGCACTTAATAAGTGGTGAACTTATTAAGAACAACTCACCTAGTCATCTATCCTGGTTTTGTGTATTAAATATGTATTACATGAAATATTATCCAAGATTTTTGAAACTCCTATAATTCATACTCATACGTATATAACTCCCTGTTATATCACGAACCTATATGCCTTATGCCTTTATGCATCAGTTTGCGAACCGGGAAATGTCATTGGGTTATCACAGTATACGAATTGAAAGTCTTTAATCGAAAGATTATTAGATTACATACTTATCATTTTATAATCTCGACACGTCATACTGCCATTATTAGAGTATAGACAAATCATATCTTAGCATATCTATTCCCAATAGACCTTGTCTAACACTTTTCCTAAATTTCCTCCGTAAATTACGGAAATCTTTCTGCTATATATACGTATTCAAGGAGATGAATATATCATTCAATATTCAACACCCATTTCATATCAAACCCTATTCCAAACACATAATATGGATTTCTCACCTAATTCCTCAAGTTCTTCTAGCTCCAAAGATAGCGTGACAGGAGCACACCCACCGATCAATTACCGTGATTTCTTTAGAAAATGGGGATGGGTTTGCGAAATACTCACCCTATGGAGAAATGAAGAAGGTACTCCTTATCACGAGCCAAACTTACCACCAAACGTCGGATTACTCGATCCTCTTACTGGCGAACCTGTTCGCAATACCGTTTTCACTCTTTTCGCAAGGATTTTCCACCTCGAAGGTCGACTCGATGTAACCAACGACAATATTCGTCCTCTACTCTCGAATTCTAACCAGAAAGGGTTATTAGAAGAAGTTAGAAGACTTCGAACTAAATATCAAGAATTGACAAACCTTACAGAGGAATGGGTAGAACAAATCCATAGACTCGAGCGTAAAGTAGAAACCCTGGAGGAAATAGTGCGCGATTTGGTAGCTAGGCTCACACTTACTAACCAAGTACCACAAGCAGCACCAACAGCAGCACCAGCACCAGCACCAGCACCACCAGTACTATCAGCATTACCACCAACAGCATCAGCTTCACCAACAACAACATCAGCATCCCACGTCTCAACATCATAATCGGTACCTCAAACATCGACATCATACGCCCATAGATACTAAGGAATATTAGTAATAATGAGTTAAGATGTATTGACTCATTCTTCCTGAAGAATTATATATGTATACTTTATATATATATGGTTTGGAACAATAATAAATCTTTTCGTACTAAACTATTACGTGTGAATCTTAACTAGTATGTACTACTTGGTTAATTCATATCACTAATACGCTATGATGTACATCCTTCATTAATGACTTAACAATCATTAATCACTGCTTCAGTACAATAAACTCCATTTCATAATAAACTAAGTGTATTATTCAAATGCATGTGTGATTTTACACTCCTATTTTTCGATGTACTCGAAAATTTCTCGAAAACATCATTTGTGCCTTATGAATTTCACAAGAAATCCACGAGCATCAACATCATTTACTGAGGTATATTAATAACAATGAACGATGAAGTATTGATTCATAACTTCATTAAAGAAATATTCCGCAACGATTATGTAATCTCTAAAGTTTTGGAGATTATTTATTCTCGTTTCAACCGTAAATCAAATGAGTTTAATATTAACTTATTAAATCCATAATTACATCTGAAGAAAATATATATGTATGTATATTTTCATAAAGATTGTATTTAAAAATTCTTTTGTACAAACTGTTAATTGTGAAAATATTTTAACGGGTAGGTAATACCCAAGAAATATCTAACATTCACATTAATATATTACATTGTACATTCTTCAAAATCCTTGAAAACATATCAGATTGATAATCAATGATTCAGATCAGTTAACCTTGAGAATGCTGATGAAGCAGCAAAAGCTGTAGATGGCCTTAATGACCAGAAGTTTGATAATAAAGAATTGTGTGTTGGAAAAGCTCAAAAGAATATCTGGTATTGAAAGACGGATTGAGCAAAACATGAAGGAGACCAAGGACAAATCCCAAGGACTAAACCTATAACCAAAGAATCTAGATGATTCAATTTCTGAAGGAAATCACATAAGATCTTTTTACGCATTCTAAATCCTTACAGAAGAATTTCTTCATTATCCATCGATTTTAGAAATTCTAAAATATCATCATATCTTTCGTTATAAATATCCTCGATATTTCTAAAGATATCTTCATAACGATTCTTGTCCGCAATTAATTATCTCTTTGCAATATCTTTATTACATCATAAAGGAAAACTGTTTAAGTTTCTATATTCCGTAAAATTTAAATTCAAATTTTGAATGATTTGAAGTAGTGTTGAGAATTGAAGCATGAGTTAGTATAATATAATGACGTCAGGCCAACATGATTATATTACAGTAAGTCATGCTAAATTTTTAATGGAAGATGATGATTCATAGACTTTATAATCATCATTTGCCATGTTACACGACTCTTACATTCTACTTAATCTCTGAACATATCAAGCAAATATTTTCTTGATAGTTCTATCCTCAGTAATTCTGGTAATTTACCAAATCAAATCGTGATATTACGCTTAGAACAGTAGGTCCATTCGAAACTTCATACCTACAAATTCTGGACCATTACTCGCTTTACTTAGAGTCGAGAGGAGAATAAAAAGGCAAAGAGCTCCGACATATAAGGGAAAATATGTAGCCCGATAACGATACCGAAATTACAAACCGTGTATATCAATACGTATTGCAACGTAAAGACATGGGAGAATTAAAAACACTATAACCCCAAGGTAATAGTAGAAGAAAACAAATTCCTCTAGTGGTAAATGAAAAAGAAGAATGACTGAAATGATAGTCAAAAAAATATCCAGGATAAGAACTGGATGGAGCATTCTCACAATCTTTGGAAGTATGAATTGAGGAAGAAAGTATAGAAGTGGTGAAGATAATGAAACGGAAGAAGCTAATTTATAGCAAAATTCCAAACACAGCAATTGAAGCAATTCACCTCATTTAATCAAAGAAAGTTTCAAATTCCTTAATTACCGGAGAATCAAATCTTATGGATTACGAAGATTTCCTTTAATCCCTTGAATTCCAAAAATCAATCGTGACTACGTCAAAAGTTAAGGCGAACATTTAATTTCTCATTCACTCTTTTACAATAGCTTCGTTTATACGCTTCCTATAATCAAATCGTTTTATCCATATTATTCAGTAGTGATAAAACTTTATTTTTCAACTTATATTCATCATTACAATATTCTTGTTGTAAACAATGATGATCTCTATCAAACTTCATGACTATAATTTTCATGAACTACTCTCTGTTTTGTCTACCCTAATATTGTGACATAAACACTCAAAGTTTTAAATAAGCTCAATACTATTCATAACACATTTCATGTGTTCAGTTTACTAAAATGCTCGTATAACACCATCATCCCTTTTGAGGATAACCTAGTCAAATGACACTCTTATTAATCCTTTAGATAACCTCCGCATTAATGATAAAATGCACTTTATAGAAGAACCTGTAAGAAATTAGGGTTCGTATTATTTAAATGCATGAAACAGAACATTATTCTATCCGTTGGAATTCACGAAAGGCCCCGAACCTACCTGGGAACGTGAAGACCAGATAAAACGTAAATATCCTCGTTTAGGTACGAACAACGCTGATTGATGGCAAAAACTAAATTTCGGGACGAAATTTCTTTTAACGGGTAGGTACTATAACAACCCTCACTTTTCGACTTCCGATTTTACTAAAATACCTAGAGTTGTTATATACGAATAAATTTAACGTTGACCGAATAAACGTACGCTTAAAATAAATAATATAATTTTAAATATTATAAATAAGATTATGATATATAATATAACATAATTACATCAATGAATATATATATAATATTTATATTACTTTTGTTATTTAGTTAATAGAATATATAATTAACTAAATAATACATAATATTATAACATTTATAAAACTAATAAAAACTATAAATTAATAATCATAAATTTTAATTTTTATAAAAACTAAATATAATAATAATTTTTATATAAAATTCGTATTTAATAATTAAACAAATATAGAAATAAAATGTTAAATGTTCTTAGAAATATATTAAACAAATTTTTTTTTTAGAATTTTATACAAAAAAAAAATCAAAACTATATCTACTTTTAATAAATAAATACAAAAATACAAACTACTTTTTCTTTTAAGATTTACTTTTAATAAAAATACAAACTACTTTTATTTTAAGATTTACTTTTAATAAAAATACAAACTACTTTTTCTTATTTTAACTTTTAAGATTTACTTTTAATAAAAATACAAACGACTTTTTATTATTTTAACTTTTAAGATTTACTTTTAATAAAAATACAAACTACTTTTTCTTATTTTAACTTTTAAGATTTACTTTTAATAAAAATACAAAATATTTTTTTTATTTTAACTTTTAAGATTTTACTTTTAATAAAAATACAAACTACTTTTTCTTATTTTAACTTTTATGATTTTACTTTTAATAAAAATACAAACTACTTTTTCTTATTTTAACTTTTATGATTTTACTTTTAATAAAAATACAAACTACTTTTTCTTATTTTAACTTTTAAGATTTACTTTTAATAAAAATACAAAATACTTTTTCTTATTTTAACTTTTAAGATTTTACTTTTAATAAAAATACAAACTACTTTTTCTTATTTTAACTTTTAAGATTTTACTTTTAATAAAAATACAAACTACTTTTTCTTATTTTAACTTTTAAGATTTACTTTTAATAAAAATACAAAATAATTTTTCTTATTTTAACTTTTAAGATTTACTTATTTTATTTTAATTTTTTTTACCTAACATTTTCAACTATAAATACCACATACATTTCTCATTTCAAACTTACACCTTAATCTCTCATTTCTCTCTTAAAGAACTACTTCTAGTTGATATCTCGGTCACTTACTTGCTTTACTTTCCTTTCTTGCGTGGAATACTTCAACTGCTATTTAAGGTGAGTTTCATTTGCTCCCTTTTTATATATATTTTTGGGCTGAGAATACTTGCGCTGATTTATAAATGTTTTACGAAATAGGCACAAGTACTAAAACTAATTCTATGTGGGTTTAAACCAGAAATATACCCTTAGCTTGGTAACATTAAACTACTTGTCTATGTACGGTAGGCGCGAATCCTAAAGATAGATCTATTGGGTCTGACAAACCCCATCCTGACTATGGGATGCTTTAGTACTTCGAGGTTATTTTAAACACACCTGATCTGGTGTACTTCAGAGGGTAAAACATTAACATTAAGGCTTGTTACCGGGTGCCTACAACTTATAGAATGCTTTTATACACTTGCTAGTGTACGGATATTTATGAAACTGAAATCTTGTGGCCTATTATTATAACGGAAATGATTGATTTTGATAAACTAATGAACTCACCAACCTTTTTGGTTGACACTTTAAGCATATTTTGTCTCAGGTGACGAATAAGATGATTGCCATGATTGCTACCTGATGAATTGAATGCTGCTACATGGAGTCTTCATTTCATTACATTTACTTTACATTAAGACTATTATTATTATTTCAGTTTAAATTTGATGTAAAACTTTTAATGCTTCCGCTGTTTTATTAATAAATGTTTTATTCAAAACGTCTCATATAGAGTCGTTCTCGTTTATACAACTGTGATTTGATATAATTAGTCACAAATACCCTAGGCCCTAATTTGGGGGTGTGACAAATGTTATATACCTAAACATAATAGCTGACATCGAAATGCCGAGCATTTAGAAGTCAAGAATGACATCTCGCGTAATATAACTCAAACGGTATATACATAACCATAATAGATGACATAGAAATGTCGAGAATTCCCGAAGTCAAGAATGACATCCCTCGGTTTCCCCAACCGATGTGTTCTTATAAAGATGAACTCGCATGAGTCGGAGAATACGTTTAAATCGGAATGGGAGTTCCTCCCGGATTCAGAACATAATAGAGATATATGTATGATAACAATATACATACCAATACGATACAAATATTCACATATAATAATATATTATTGGCCGGGCTGTAGACTAGACTCACTAATGCACCCTATTGACTCGGGTAACGACATCAATGCAGCCTAATTCCCTACAACCAACGCTCTGATACCAACTTTAACGACCTGTCAAAGTACACTTGACGACCATCGTTATCTTGGTCCCACAGCTTGATCATAACTCTATATGAATTTGATAAATAACCTTGCATTCTTTATTTAAAAATGAATTCCCATAAAGGAAACCTACCAAGATATGTAAGTTTAGAAAAACCATACATTATTACTTAACCTAAAAGTTGACCAAAACAAAGTCAACTACATCCACTATTAAATGTATCAAAATAGAATGCAAGTTAATGTTTAACAAAAGCTGCCATCATAAATATGCAGACTCTCTAAGCACAGCGGAAGCAATCAATCATGAACCTGAGAATGAAACATGCGAGTAACTGTCAACAAAAATGTTGAGTGAATTATAGGTTTAATATTGCAAACAATATTCAAAATTTAAACTATAAAAATTTATGTTTGAAAACATAAAAACTCCTTTTTGGACCACAAAATTATATGCTACAAAACATATAAAAACATTATTCCATTTTCAGTGAACCACCTGGTAACCACTTAACCCTTTATTTACCCTTTCCAAACACAATAAATAATATACACCGAACAAGTGTATCTTCAACTAAATACGAAGTACTAAACATTCCGATTATAAATTGCTAGCGCGACTAGCTCGAAATGGGGTTGTCAAACCCGATAGATCTATCCATAGGATTCGCGTTCACCAGTAGAAACCAGTGATTACAATTACCAGATTAGGGAATATTTTTGTTCGACTCACAATGAATAATTTAAACCAACTTTCACTTGTGTCCAATACGTAAAAGTAAAATGCATGTATTCTCATCCCAAAAGATTTAAAATGGAAAAATGGGACTATAACTCGCCTTAAAGCAAACGAAGTAACCACACAAATAAGCGAACAGCAAACGAAGTAAAGTGATCAGGAATGATCACAACGCCGACCTATAAATAAAGCAGGTCTATATAAATAACTAACTTAGGTCAAGTCTTAGTATGATAGCTATTGTACATGTTGCAAGTAGACATAGAACAATACTCAATATGCATCGGTTTGATCGGAACAGCGTACAGATACACACTTTCTATTTTTAGAAAGTTTCTATTTTTAGCAGGTTTCCATTTTAGGAAAGTTCCTATTTTAGGAAAGTTTCTATTTTTGGAAAATTTCTATTTTAGGAAAGTCTCTATTTTAGGAAAGTTTCTATTTTTGGAAAGTTTCCAAATTTAGAAAGTTTCCATATTTAGAAAGTTTCTATTTTTAGAAAGTTTTTAAGTTAGGAAAGTTTCCTTAATTAGAAAGTCAACAAAAGTCAACTGAAAGTCAAAGTCAACCGAAAGTCAACCTTGGTCAAACATAGTCAACATTAATTTTAAAAGTGTAAGTTGTAATAATAATATAAGTTATAATGTTAATTAAAGTTAAATATGTATAATTATGTCATAACATAAGTTTAATTAAATTAAAATGAATTATTAAGTTAACATAAGTTTAAATGATATAATTAATATAACATAACTATTTAATTAATTAATTAAATATTAGTCATACTATAAGTATTATTAATTAATAATAGGTTTTTAATCATATCATTAGTATTATTAATTAATAATGAATTATTAATGATATCATAAGTTTCTAATTATAATTATTAGATCATAAGTATTTAATAATTAAATAATAACTAAGCCTTATAATAATTAAATAATTAATTAATCCTTATTATAAGTCTTATTATAACAATCTCATAACATAAGTTTAATACTTATCATAAGTATTTTCCATTAATAATAAAAGTATTATTAATCATAAGTTTAATTAAAAGTTTAATTAAATCATAAGTAATTATTAAATGATATAATAAATATATATCATAAGTCTTAAATTAAAATAATTACTTTTTATAACATAATTAATTTATTAATAATGAAATTCATTATTTATATCATAAGTCATAATTAATAACCATAAGTTTTAATTAAAAGTTCATCGGGTCATAACTTGAGCCCCGGGAATCGGTTTTCGGCGAGTCTTATATATATCTTCGCCTAACCAACCCACCCGACACATTAGTTTGCTCAAGAACACCCCAATAACATCAAACAAGTCGTGACTTACAGCCATAAATCAACTTATAGTTTTAATCCGTTCAAAAACATGTTTTAGTAATACCGGGTGATCCGTGGCTCGGATTTCGATGACCCGAACATGAAAGTTCATCCCATCATCAATCCTAACACACTAGTACACCCTAAAGACTCCAAAGA
Organism: Rutidosis leptorrhynchoides; assembly: GCF_046630445.1. Classification (NCBI taxonomy): domain Eukaryota; kingdom Viridiplantae; phylum Streptophyta; class Magnoliopsida; order Asterales; family Asteraceae; genus Rutidosis; species Rutidosis leptorrhynchoides. The sequence continues at coordinate 190,208,918 of NC_092342.1, forward strand.
TGATCACAAAGTCGGACCATACCTGTACCAATTCGTTTTCACAATTTAATTTCAATAAAACACCATTTTAATCATATCTAGAGCTCCGGGAATCGAAATGACATGAATCTGGAGTCTAAAATTAATGTCTTGATGAGAGGAACTCATATAAATACTTTAATTTCACTTTTATAGCAGTTGTATATACAAAAAAAACAATCAACCCGCTGTCCCAAAATAATCAAACCGAAAACATGAATTAACGAGCACTTCTACGCATACAATCAACAATACGATAACATATAATCATCATACTACTAATATAACATATAAAATCCGTAAAATAAATGAAAATTTTAAAAAGCTAGGGTTAGGGTTTATACCCTAATCAAGAATCAAATGGTATGAACGTGTAGAGGAGATCGAGAGGAACGCGTTTATGCAATTGATTTGATGATCCAAGCACTTGATTGAAAGAAGATGATGATGATATATGGATGATGGGGGACGTTCAAAAAGGGAGGAGAAAGAGAGAAAAGAAAAAAAAATGAAGCTAGGTTAAAAATGAGAAGCATTTTGGTGATTTTGATCAATTTAATCCCAAGTTTGAAAATTTGACAACCTAACCCCCTCCCCTTTGAAATTTTCGGCTGAAATAGGTAGGGTGGGCTCCACTTGTGGGCTAAATTGATGCTAAGAGTATTTGCTTGTGGCCCGAATGCCCGAACGAAGCCCGAAACGCGAAAACACCGCTACGCGATTAAATATTCAGAGAGATAACATATACGCGACAAGTAAAATATATAAACACTATATATAATCATATGACATCAAAATATCATATTTAAAATAATTGGGATTCAAAAATCTCAAAAGTCTGTCCGTTGGTTTGAAAACCGAAATGATTCGCCGGATAGAAATCCGCGACACGTAGAAACGTATAACTTAAAATATGAATATTAATATTCACATAACACATAATAATTAATATATTATTATAGGTCATAGAAATGACGTGGCACGAATAAAAATTAACGGTCGTTAAATAATTAACGGTAAAAGATAACGGAAAAAGTAGGGTCGTTACATAAACACTATCTCTCCCCTATGTTGAGGTCTAGGAAACCTCCTTTCAACTTCCTCTTTTACGGCATCGACCATTTGTTCTCGAATCAAATCAACCACATGCTCTGAAATCGACTCTTCAAGTATTTGCTTAACTTTTCGTAAGAAAACCGAGACATAGTTTTCTAAAGCGGGCTCTATTTTGGTGGTCATTTCATCTTCTTCACCATGTTGAGTACCACCACCGTTGTTTGTCTCCGTTCCATTTCTCATCTTCCTTCTAAAAATTGAAACGGATTAGACATCACCAATAAATCAATATATATATATATATATATATATATATATATATATATATATATATATATATATATTCATATACATATTTCCGCACGCACATCACACCTAGCTCAACACTTGTCGCACGTCCTTGCTTGACTTGACTTGCAACCGTAATAGTGGTCGTGACTCACTATTACGCTCGCATGCCGTGCCATGCTCAAACGTACCACAACCATCTTGCTCGGTGTTCAAAACAATAACGCATGATTAGTAACATCATAACATATCATAGTTAGTCCACCTATTCACCAATGTACTAACCAAAACCCGTACTAACCCGTAGTCCTACAAGTCCCGCATATAAAATCACAACACAAAAGTCTAAGTCTAGGCGCCTATCTCAAGTCACCTAAATCCCTTAGACCATGCTCTGATACCACTTGTAACTACCCAACCCTCTTTATACCAAAAACACGACCCAAAAAAGAATTTTGTAAGGCAGTACATATGGACGGCGTCCAATGATCTGGACGTCGTCCAGTATTGAAAGACAGGACGGCGTCCAAGAGTAGTAATAATAATATAAATTAATATGATAATAATAAAAGTAGTAATAATAATAATAACTATAATAACTATAATAATAATAATAATAATAATAATAATAATAATAATAATAATAATAATAATAATAATAATAACAATAATAATACTAACAATAAAAATAAAGATAAACTACCTTTGAAGAGTTAAAAGGCTTTTCCAAAAAAACAAATGCCCCAGACTGGGTTTGAACCAGAAATATAGCACCAGAAATATAAACTACCTCTCAGTTAACACAAACACACCCATAAACCATTCGTCCGTAACTATTTTTACGTTTTATTAGCACTTGAAATATATATGATATGTATATCGTTTCTCTTTTCCTCTTCTTCCACATCTTAATCGACCAGGGGCCCAAAAGCATTAATATAAGCCCAACAATATACTCAGACCCATTTAAATGTTCAACCCAAGAAAGATTAATTAGCCTGGTTATGATTTTATGCATTTGTATTTGTCGGCTGAAAAAATAATAATAGAAAAACGACATAATCTACAAAAGAAGACGTGTGGGGTTTTGGAGGTTAACAGAAAGAAAAATGGTTGTGACAATTATCAAGTCCACATTGACTTTTAACCCTTATCGATTATAACGTCCATTATCTTTATTGTTCATCACCACTTTCATTTATCTTTTATCATAACATTGATCAGAAAAGAACGAAGCAAACATGACAGTATATCAATGGGTTTTTAAAGGGTTGATTGTTGGTTTTATCGAATCAAAAGAGAATTGGTAACAGCTGCAGACACAACATCAAATATTTAGTTCAATAGCAGCTGCAAATGTCAGACAGAAACATTTTATTGCGGCTGTAATTGCAGCATGAAAAATAAGAGAGAGAGGGAGGAAGAAAAAGATATGGGGACGGTTTATGGTTGCAGCAGGTTTGTGGGTTCTTTTATGGTGATAAAAATAAATAGTGGTGATGGGTTGTTCTCGGATTAGAATAGGAGATAGAGAGGATAAATGATGGTGGTTTTCATGATGGAAATGGTTCTCAATGGTGTCTTTGGTCAGTAACAGGAACCGATAGAAACAGTACCAGTTCAATGTTGTTTTGGGTCTGATCGAGATACAACAGCAACGAGTAATAGTTTACAAGTATTTTTGCAGTAGAAGCCACTACGTAAACAGTAGCAAGGCGGTGGTTGATGATTAAATATGGGGGTGGCGATTGAGATGGGTTTCGATGGTGTGTGCGTTTTGTTTATTTGGAATCAAGCATGAAACAGGTAACGGTATGTTGAGACAAGAAGAGGAAGAAAAAGTACATAATAATGAGTATAGCAGCAGCAATAATAATGATGACATGTTTGATGGTGATGTTGTGATCAAAGTGATGAAGGTAGTGATAGGTTTAAAACAAAAACAGATAGCGGATGTAACAAGTTACCATTTTTTAATCATCATCGAGCCCTTTTTCCTCGTTGTTCGAACAGGAAACAAAGCAGCAATTAGTAGCAGTGGGCTGTCCAAGTATGATAGTAACAATAGAAACAATGATAATGTTGACTAGCTTGCTGATCGGAACAGTAGCAGTAGGTGATGGTTGTTATGGGTTTCACTAGTAACCGAAGATGGTGGTTTATGTGGGTTTCAATCAAAGTAAAAGAAAACAAAAACAGTAGGATCATAAATGGTGTTTGAATGATTGTAGCGGATAATAAGGAAGGATTGAATCAATTTTGTAGGGATAAACGCATCGAAGGAGTCACATGTTGTACAGAAGAGAAGAAAATAAAAAAAATAAATAAAATAAGATTGATAGTGATATATATCACAATGTGTTAGATTATATTTGTAATTGTATAATCCGTATCTGTATATCTCACTATATCTGTATCTGCATATATATAAATAGACATAATAATGTTATTAATATTAATTTCAAAATAATACTAATAAAAATAATGATAATAATAATTTTAAATAAAAATGATAATTTTGGTAATCAAATTAATAATAATACTTTTAATAATCATAATAATAATTAAAATTATAATTTCACTACTAATTATGATATGAATAATGATAACAATAATATTAACAATAATAATAATAATATAACAAAACCATTGTATCAAATTTGATATTTATGTATTTTACATAATAAAAATAACACTGATATTTATATTAAATATCTATTCTAATAATAGTAATTAGAGTAATAATATTATTAGTAAAGAAAACAACTTAGATGTATTAAATTTTATGTCTATAAATTATCTATAATAATATAACTAATACTGATATTAATGAAAGTGATAATAATATTACTATAACAACTATATTTCAACTTGTTAATAATCTATTATTAATTATGTAATATTTAATAATCATATAATATTATATAATAACTTTTATTGATTAATTATTATTTATAAATTATATATATACATATAATAATAATTATACATGAAATCATATATATATATATATATATATATATATATATATATATATATATATATATATATATATATATATATATATATATATATATATATATAGTGGTAGGATCAAGAGGGAAGTAACCAATCGGGGGGAAGCGGGGGGAAGCAAAAACTTTTTTTTTTCGTTTTTTGAAAAAACTTTGTTCACGAACATTATAGATGGGATGAAAATATGAACATTTAGTAGAGACACTTTGTGATAAATGTTTTTATTTTGGCGGGAAAATGCTCGAAGAAGTAATATATAACAATTATCGTGTTTTTCGAGCGTATGTTGAGGTTTTAGCTATTGGGGTTTAGATATTAGGGTTTAGATATTAGGGTTTTTAGGGTTTAGATATTAGGGTTTAGAAATTTAGGGTTTAGGGTTTAGATTTAGGATTTAGATTGAGTTTTTAACACGAACGGTTTAGAGTTTAGGGTTTAGGGTTTAGGGTTTAGGGTTTGGTGTTTTGGGTTTATTCCATTAACCCAAAACACCAAACCCTAAACCCTAAACCCTAAACCCTAAACTCTAAATCGGGCTAAATTTTACTTCACAAAACATGAAAAAAAATGTTCATATTCTTCACGAACAATATTATCTTGAATGTTATTTTTGTCGATCGTTTTCCCGCCTGAATAATAACATTCATCACGAAGTGTCTCTTCTAAATGTTCATATTTTTATGTGATCTTGGTGTCGAAAAAAAAATTCCAAAAAGAAAACGAAAAAAATTTTTTTTTTTGCTTCCCCCCGATTAGTTACTTCCCCATTGATCCTGCCCCTATATATATATATATATATATATATATATATATATATATATATATATATATATATATATATATATATATATATATATATAGATTCACTTACAATTAATTATTTTTGAATCTTATTTTACATATTTAATTTTATTACATTATATTACTTTCAATTATTATTTATATATTTACATTTATTTTTATATAATTAATTTATTTTTATTTATGATAATGGTTCGTGAATCGTCGGGAATAGTTGAAATGCTCCGTTCATATTAATTATAAACGTTTCATATTAATTGGTTTCTTTGCGAGGTTTTGACATCTATATGAGACGTTTTTCAAATCTTGCATTCGTTTTTAAAAACAACCATAACCTTTATTATTGAATAAAGGTCTTAATGACATAATTTAGATTGTCTATCAAAGACAATCTCCTCAAATAAATAAGTTTTTACACAACCCATTACAATATGATCAAATATATTACAACAAATACTCCGAATGCAAGTTTAAACAAATATAAACAATTATGCTGACTCCAAATCTTGACCTTGGGTTGGCATATGATAGCGGAAGCGTTTTTAATATTCACCTAAGAATAAACATGCTTAAAACGTCAACAAAAAATGTTGTTGATTCATAGGTTTAATTTCTATATAATAATCATAACATTTAATAAGCCACAAGATTTCATTTAATCAAATGCGCAGGATCATTACAACTGCAGAAATCATTCATACGATGAGTCGCCTGGTAACCGACCTTAACATAGAGCGCTTAAGATATCTGGCGTCATACATTCCACTATTCAAATGTATGACAAGAACCCTTCGAAGTAATAAAGCATTTCCACTATTTGAAAATGGGGGTGGTTGGTGCCCGTAGATCTACCTTTAGGATTCGCGTCAATTAGTGTTTTTCACTAATTCTTAGGTTACCAAGCATAATAATAATAAGTACAGATATCCGGTATAACAAAACAGTCGTAGAATGTAGTTTCATGAACTTGTGCTTATTTTGTAAAACATTTATAAATTTGCATGTATTCTCATCCCAAAATAATTTAGATAGCAAAAATGGGACTATAACTCACTTTCACAGATTACTAATTCGTCGAGAATTAGACTTAGCCACGGGTTGATTTATGAACCTATAACAATATATACATATATTAAAATATGATCGAAATATATTCACAATATTTTCTTTATTACGTGTTGATGATTTTAGTTGTCCAGTTAGCAGTCCAATGTTAGTAGTCCATAATTTGTCGTACATGAATAACTTAATATATATCTTGAATCAATCCACGACCCAGTGTGTACATATCTCAGTATTGATCACACCTCAAACTATATATATATTTTGGAATCAACCTTAACCCTGTATAGCTAAATCCAACATTTGCATATAGAGTGTCTATGGTTGTTCCGCAATATATATATAGATGGTTCGACATGATAGGTCAAAACATTGTATACGTGTCTATGGTATCTCAAGATTACATAATATACAATATAAGTTGATTAAGTTATGGCAGGAATAGATTTCTTACAAATTTTCACGTAGCTAAAATGAGTAGTTTTTACCAATTTTGTTTTACCCGTCATTTCTTCGTTTTAAATCCGTTTTGAGTGATTTAAGCGGCTAAGGTTTCATATTGAACTTAAATTTATGAAACTAAATAGAAAAAGTATAGGTTTATAGTCAGAAATATAAGTTACAAGTCGTTTTTGAAAGAGGTAGTCATTTCCGTCGAAAGAATGACATCTTGATGACTATTTTGAAAAACATACTTTCACTTTGAGTTTAACCATTAATGGTGTATCCTATCGTATACACACATAAAAGGCATAATGGTTGCATAAAAATAGCATCAGGAAGGCTGGAAACAACAGTTTTGTGGAATTATCCGTCCAGCGTTCTCCGCTATACAGGCTGCTCCGTCATGCGTAAGCCCTGAAGGCCGCCTAGCGTGTAAGCCCTCGCCGGAGAACGGCACTTTCAGCATAAATTTCGGACCGCGAGTAACAGAACGTATCATCATCTGACACGTGTCCCTGAGCAATCTGGTGGATCTAACACTATAAATAGACCCCTTGGGTCGTCATTTTACACAGTTCAGACATTCTGACAACTTTGAGAGCTGAGACTTCACTTCTCTCTTTCTCTCTCTACTTTCTCTCACTAGAAGTCATCCGGCTAGCACTTATACGCTCTGCGGATGACAGATTGATTAAGCCACCCCACAAGTTCTTACACTTGTGTACCGGGTCTGCAGGGATTATTTCCCGAGGGTAAAAATCAATCGGCAACACTCCGCCCTCCTAAAAGCTAGATCACTTCTGGTCTCTTGTTGACATACTTGTGAAAACCCGTCCTAATCCATCCGGACGAAGTCCATATCGAATATAAACGTTTCACAACAGTTGATTACATCGCGAGGTACTTGACCTCTATATGATACATTTTACAAACATTGCATTCGTTTTTGAAAAGACAATTCTTCATTACATTGAAAGTTGACGACATGCATAACATTTCATAATATATCTAACTATAATTGACTTAATAATAATCTTGATGAACTCAATGACTCGAATGCAACGTCTTTTGAAATATGTCATGAATGACTCCAAGTAATATCTCTATGGTGAGCAAATGCACATCGGAAGATTCCTTTCATACCTGAGAATAAACATGCTTCAAAGTGTCAACCAAAAGGTTGGGGAGTTCATTAGTTTAATATAAATAATCATTTCATAATTTTAATAGACCACAAGATTTCATATTTTCATTTTTCATAAACATACGTCCCATGCATAGAGACAAAAATATCATTCATATGGATTGAACACCTGGTAACCGACTTTCACAATATACATATAAGAATATCCCCATCATTCCGGGATCCTCCTTCGGACATGATATAAATTTCGAAGTACTAAAGCATCCGGTACTTTGGATGGGGCTTGTTGGGCCCAATAGATCTATCTTTAGGATTCGCGTCAATTATGGTGTCTGTTCCCTAATTCTTAGATTACCAGACTAAAAAGGGGCATATTCGGTTTAATAATCCAGCCATAGAATGTAGTTTTTGATTACTTGTGTCTATTTCGTAAAACATTTATAAAGCAGCGCATGTATTCTCAGTCCCAAAAATATATATTGCAAAAGCATTTAAAAAGGGAGCAAATGAAACTCACCTAATGTATTTTGTAGTAAAAATACATATGACTATTTTGGAACAACTGAACAATGCAGGGTTGACCTCGGATTCACGAACCTATATTATTATTATATATCAGATAACATCATAAACGTACAATGACAATAAATCAATTATTAATTATAAAAGTTTTATGTTAAATTCCAATATGTACTTTATTTATTTATTACATCCTTAATTTATATGTTATATATGTATATTAAATATATTTGTTTTTATATACATTAATATTAAGTTATAATAATATTCAATTATTAATACAAAGATATAATTTCTTTGGTAACATATTTTAATAATTATATCTATAACTTATTATAATATATTTATGTTTATGTTTTTTTTTTGATACAGTATTATATTTTAATGTTCATGTAAATTATATAATGTTTTAATTTATATATATAAAACTTTATAATAATGTCTAATTAATATTATATCAATGTTTCATAATATATATATTACAATTTACCTTTTTATGAAGATATTTAGTTAATATATAATAATTATGTCCATGTTATTAATAATATTATATGCAAATTTAAATAATATTAACGTATTAAATATAATAATTTGTAATGTATTTTGAAATCTTTATATGAAAATTTTAATAATAATAATAATAACTATCATAATGATACACTTTTTAGTGATATTTCTATTAGTAATGCTTATAATAATAATAATAATAATAATAATAATAATAATAATAATAATAATAATAATAATAATAATAATAATAATAATAATAATAATAATAATAATAATAATAAATATAAAGAATAATAAATATATATAAAGATCTGTACGCGTTAGTTCCTGTTCCCAATTCAGATCGAGAGAAGAGAAAAAGAAAAAGAAAAAATGCAGAGAAGAGCGATACACGAATTAGGGTTTTTCGATTCTTCAACAGATCAGCTAATCAATAATCATAAATGTTTAATAGGCATTGATCCATTATCGTCATCGTTCGGTCGTCGTCATCATCAATCCCTAATCCTCTTTTTCATCGAAGAACAATCAGAGAAAAATTGAAGTAGTAGTTGGTGTAATTGATGTTCGTTCAAATTAAGAAGGAAGATTAATCACCGCATCGTGTAGTACCAAGGATTTCATCGATTCATTATCGTCAATCATGAAATCGGTCCAATAATCGATTAATTAGGTAAATTAGGATTCTCTTTTTTTTATTTATTTAATTAATTATGTGGATATATAATATATATATATATATATATATATATATATATATATATATATATATATATATATATATATATATATATATATATATATGTTTTTCCTCTATTGATAGAACACGAACTGTAATGAATGAAAATAATAAATAAAAAAATGGCTATTTGATAGCAGAAGTCATAGGTCGATTGTTAACAATACCTGATAGAAAGATTTGTGATTGTGGTGTTTTCGTGGTAAGAGATAGAAATAGAAAGATGTAGTAGCAGCGGTAGTTAGCATCAACAATTTAATCATCATCATTTGTTTGTTGTACAGGAAAATAGAAGGAAGACAGGAAGGAAGTAGCAGTTTGTAGTAGTGAAATGGTTTGGGTTTGATTTAAGTAGAACACACACGCAGCAGCAGAAAATTAGTATCATGTATGACGGTGATTGTGGGAGTTGTTTGGCTCGAGTGGAACAAAAATAATGAGTTTAGCAGTGGCCTTTAATGAAGAAAGTGGTGGTTTGGTGAAGATGATGGTAGGAAGTTATATGTGGCCTGTGTGATTGTCTTGTGGTGATGATGTTAGTTTGTTCTGTGTTGTAGTATTCGAACTGAATACGAGGTTTCAGCTGCAAAGTTCCAACAGGCTTTTGAAGGAAAAAGAGGCTGCTCTAGATCGTCTGTACATATATGATGTGTGTTTTATTTCTTGATTACTCCTAAAAATAGTATTAATATATTGTTGTTGTTTTGATTCTTTGGAAGTCAAACATAGACAGTAGCTGTTGCAAGTAATTGGAGCAGTTGTAGATAGGTAGCAGCAGATTGGATAGCTTTTTTGTAGCTCGTGTGTTAGGCAGGGACGATAACAATATTGAAGATGGTATGGTGATGATAGAATGAAACAGGGACAGCAGTGAATGCAGTAGCAGGTAATTGTTGTCGTCTTCGATTTAGTTGCTCGTTGTCAAATGATAAACAACTTTGGTTTAGTTTAGCATTTTATGGTTTTAACAAATCTTAAATCTTTGTAACCGACTTTCTTAAATTGTGTATAGGCTGAGGTATAATTAGGTTAATGAGAAACTTTTATATGTTAATGCAGATTGCTTGAAAGGATAGGAGTTGAGGTCTTGCTTGAAACGAAGAAGAAATCAATGTATTTCGATGGATATTTAGGTTTTGTTAGTTGTGATTAGAAACGGGTGAAAATGAAGATGATGGTTGTAAATTAGAAGGCCCATGTATGTAAATATGTCTATGCATACATTTATTTTATAATACTTAGTGGTTTGGTTGGTTTGATTGGTAAATAAAGTGGGATGTGGACACAAAATTCTCAGACAAGAACAAGAAGACATGAGGTGGAAAGAAAAATATGACTAGTGGGGTTGTTATGCAATCATACACGTGATATTCAATTTATATGTACTGTTAATAACCAATAACCAATTTAATAAATATTAACTTATAAATATTTTTATTATAATTAATAATAACTAATAACAATAATAATAATAATATTAACAATGATTTCAATAATAATTAATATTAATAATAATACTATTAATCGAAATAATACTAATACTAATATTAATAATACAGATTTTAATACTGATTTTTAATATTTATATTTTAATGAAAGTAATAACAAAAATATTAATCTCATAACTATATTTTAATGTATAATTACATATATTAATATTACAATTTATTAGTTATATATTATCATATAAAATAACATACCTTTAATATTTAATATTTATATACATGTATCAATATACATATAATCAATAATTATGTACCCCAAACATTTATATATATACATTTGTGTTCATAAATCCAAGGTTCGTGAATCGTCGGTAATAGTCAAGGTCAAATGATTTCATAAATCAGTTCAAAAGTTTCGAGACTTAACATTATAAACTTTGCTTATCGTGTTGGAATTATATAAAGATTAGATTTAAAGTTAGTCGAAAATTCCCGGGTCATCACAGTACCTACCCGTTAAAGAAATTTCGTCCCGAAATTTGAGTGAGGTTGTCATGGCTAACAGTAAATATGTTTTCCTGACGGATATGAGCTGATAAATAGAGTTTTATCATTATTGAATAATACAGATAAAATAATTCGATTATTCGAAGAGCACGAATGATACTATCATGAGAGAGGTCTCAACGGGCATCGTCCACCTTCGCCCAAAAACTTGCCCAAAATTAATTTTTTTTTTCAGCCGTTAGTAAAATAAAAAAAAATTCCAACGGCTATCCCAACGGTCACTTTTATACTATATAAACACCAACCATATACTTCATTTTATACACTCAAACATATATTTCTTTTATATTTCCATCTTTCTCAAGATCAAAATCAAACACTCCCAATCTACCAAATGTTAACACTTCCCCCAATGATTGTTTCCTTCGATGTTCATTACGGAGGTGATTTCCGTAATCATATGAAGGAATATGAGTGGGGCGACAGTATTTCGTTTGAATATATCGACATTCGTGATGTTGGTTTACAAGATTTGCTATCCTTTCTGAAGGAAAAAGTTCCGTGTGAATTCACGTCTGTGTTCTTTTATAAAGACGATTATGATGCGGATTGTAGGGCAAGTTTTCTGTGTACCGATGATCAATGGTACTTTATAAAAGATACCATTGAAGATCGCGGTAAACGCATTTCTTTGTATGCGGTTCTTGAAGATGAAGAGACGTTGGGTTATCGTTACCTCGATGAATCAGCTGAAGCAGCAGTTGAGGCATCAAGAGAAATACCGATGTCTCCAGAGTACCTCACGGATGGTGAAATGACTGATGAACGCTACTTTGCAGATGACAATTGAAGACGACGAGTAGTTTGATTGTAATCTTTTAATTTTTAATTGTCGTGATGTTTGAATTTTTAATTGTTGTAATTTCAGTGTTGTTGTTGAGTTTTATATCTTCCTTTATGTTTCGGAGCTCTTTGTCTTTTTAATCTCCTCTCGATCTCTAGTAAAACGAGTAATGGTCTAGAATTTGTAAGTATGGAGTTTCGAATGAATTTAATGTTATAATCAAGAAAGAACGTAATAGCACGATTTCATTCGTCAAATTACCAGAATCATTGAGAATAGAGCTATCAATAATATACTTTCTTGATATGTTCAGAAGTTAATTAGAATGAAAGAGTTATGTAACATGACACATGATGGTGGTATGATCTACTGTGAACCATCATGTCCCATTAGAACTCAGCATGACTTACTGTAATATAATCACGTTGATCAAGTGTCATTATATTATACTAATTCATGCATCAGTTCCCAACATTACTTCAATAACATTCCTATTTTAAGCTCGAAGGTTTACAGAATATAGAAACTAACAGTTTCTATATGATGTAACATTGATAGCGTGAAGAGATAATAATTTTGGACGAGAATATTTATGAAAATATCTTCAAAAGTTATCGAAGATATTTATGATAATATTTTGGAATTTCTAAGTTCGATGGTTGATGAAGGAAGATTTTCTGCAAGGTTTTAACATGAGTACGGAGCAAGATATTCACTAAAGATTTCATCAGATTCAGAATTACCTGGATTCTTTGAATATAGGGTTTGACCCTTGTATTTGTCCTTGGTCTCCTTCGTGGTTAGCTCAATCCGTTTTCCAGTTCCAACTTTTCTGAGCTTTTCCAACATACTATTCTTTATCATCAAACTTCCGATGATTAAGGTCGTTTACGGTTGTCTATGGTTTCTGCTGCTTCATTCAGCTTTTTCAACATTCAGAGTATTGATTTGTGACTGAGTGCTTTTCAGAATTTCAGAATGAGAGATCATAATTCTAAGAAATAAATGTCATACATATAACTGTTGATGTAGATATGCTGTGAGTTTTCAAAGTACTGATTGTTGATTTCTCGGTATTTGGTATGGCAGTTCTCTTTACCAGATGCGGATGGGTATATGATAGGACTTTAATGAACAATTATAATGGTTTTTCGGAGATAAACTTAAGTTAATGAATAATGAATTTGCTAGTAAGTTTACTGCTAATGTGGTGGTATATAAACGGTTCTCTGGTAACGATGATGAATGGGTAATCTTTATAATAAAGTTTATTCGAATGAAAAATTGAAGTGGATTTGTTGGAGCTGTGACAAAATTGGCTAATTGTGAAAAAGAATTGCAATCTTATTTTGGGTGATAATAACACTAAGGAATTAGCACAACTATGTGTTAAACGTTTACTCAGTTTCCGAGAGTTTTTCAGATGCATAACTATATGCATAAGTTCTTTCTTTCGTAGGTATCGTGTGGTTGGTTCATCTCCTCGATTGAGGTGTTTTCAAGAATCATGAAAGGTTTGAACACAGATTGTAATCGTCAAGATACAAATGAGATTTAAGATGACATCTGAAATGTCCCGTTCTTATTGATTAAAAACGTTCCATATTAATTGATTTCGTTGCGAGGTTTTGACCTCTATATGAGACGTTTTTCAAAGACTGCATTCATTTTTAAAACAAACCATAACCTTTATTTCATAAATAAAGGTTTAAAAAGCTTTACGTAGATTATCAAATAATGATAATCTAAAATATCCTGTTTACACACGACCATTACATAATGGTTTACAATACAAATATGTTACATCGAAATCAGTTTCTTGAATGCAGTTTTTACACAATATCATACAAACATGGACTCCAAATCTTGTCCTTATTTTAGTATGCAACAGCGGAAGCTCTTAATATTCACCTGAGAATAAACATGCTTTAAACGTCAACAAAAATGTTGGTGAGTTATAGGTTTAACCTATATATATCAAATCGTAACAATAGACCACAAGATTTCATATTTCAATACACATCCCATACATAGAGATAAAAATCATTCATATGGTGAACACCTGGTAACCGACATTAACAAGATGCATATATAAGAATATCCCCATCATTCCGGGACACCCTTCGGATATGATATAAATTTCGAAGTACTAAAGCATCCGGTACTTTGGATGGGGTTTGTTAGGCCCAATAGATCTATCTTTAGGATTCGCGTCAATTAGGGTGTCTGTTCCCTAATTATTAAATTACCAGACTTAATAAAAAGGGGCATATTTGATTTCGATAATTCAACCATAGAATGTAGTTTCACGTACTTGTGTCTATTTTGTAAATCATTTATAAAACCTGCATGTATTCTCATTCCAAAAATATTAGATTTTAAAAGTGGGACTATAACTCACTTTCACAGATTTTTACTTCGTCGGGAAGTAAGACTTGGCCACTGGTTGATTCACGAACCTATAACAATATATACATATATATCAAAATATGTTCAAAATATATTTACAACACTTTTAATATATTTTGATGTTTTAAGTTTATTAAGTCAGCTGTCCTCGTTAGTAACCTACAACTAGTTGTCCACAGTTAGATGTACAGAAATAAATCGATAAATATTATCTTGAATCAATCCACGACCCAGTGTATACGTATCTCAGTATTAATCACAACTCAAACTATATATATTTTGGAATCAACCTCAACCCTGTATAGCTAACTTCAACATTCACATATAGAGTGTCTATGGTTGTTCCGAAATATATATTGATGTGTCGACATGATAGGTCGAAACATTGTATACGTGTCTATGGTATCTCAAGATTACATAATATACAATACAAGTTGATTAAGTTATGGTTGGAATAGATTTGTTACCAATTTTCACATAGCTAAAATGAGAAAAATTATCCAATATTGTTTTACCCATAACTTCTTCATTTTAAATCCGTTTTGAGTGAATCAAATTGCTATGGTTTCATATTGAACTCTATTTTATGAATCTAAACAGAAAAAGTATAGGTTTATAGTCGGAAAAATAAGTTACAAGTCGTTTTTGTAAAGGTAGTCATTTCAGTCGAAAGAACGACGTCTAGATGACCATTTTAGAAAACATACTTCCACTTTGAGTTTAACCATAATTTTTGGATATAGTTTCATGTTCATAATAAAAATCATTTTCTCAGAATAACAACTTTTAAATCAAAGTTTATCATAGTTTTTAATTAACTAACCCAAAACAGCCCGTGGTGTTACTACGACGGCGTAAATCCGGTTTTACGGTGTTTTTCGTGTTTCCAGGTTTTATATCATTAAGTTAGCATATCATATAGATATAGAACATGTGTTTAGTTGATTTTAAAAGTCAATTTAGAAGGATTAACTTTTGTTTGCGAACAAGTTTAGAATTAACTAAACTATGTTCTAGTGATTACAAGTTTAAACCTTCGAATAAGATAGCTTTATATGTATGAATCGAATGATGTTATGAACATCATTACTACCTTAAGTTCCTTGGATAAACCTACTGGAAAATAGAAAAATGGATCTAGCTTCAACGGATCCTTGGATGGCTCGAAGTTCTTGAAGCAGAATCATGACACGAAAACAAGTTCAAGTAAGATCATCACTTGAAATAAGATTGTTATAGTTATAGAAATTGAACCAAAGTTTGAATATGATTATTACCTTGTATTAGAATGATAACCTACTGTAATAAACAAAGATTTCTTGAGGTTGGATGATCACCTTACAAGATTGGAAGTGAGCTAGCAAACTTGAAAGTATTCTTGATTTTATGTAACTAGAACTTTTGGAATTTATGAAGAACACTTAGAACTTGAAGATAGAACTTGAGAGAGATCAATTAGATGAAGAAAATTGAAGAATAAAAGTGTTTGTAGGTGTTTTTGGTCGTTGGTGTATGGATTAGATATAAAGGATATGTAATTTTGTTTTCATGTAAATAAGTCATGAATGATTACTCATATTTTTGTAATTTTATGAGATATTTCATGCTAGTTTCCAAATGATGGTTCCCACATGTGTTAGGTGACTCACATGGGCTGCTAAGAGCTGATCATTGGAGTGTATATACCAATAGTACATACATCTAAAAGCTGTGTATTGTACGAGTACGAATACGGGTGCATACGAGTAGAATTGTTGATGAAACTGAACGAGGATGTAATTGTAAGCATTTTTGTTAAGTGAAAGTATTTTGATAAGTATATTGAAGTCTTTAAAAAGTGTATAAATACATATTAAAACACTACATGTATATACATTTTAACTGAGTCGTTAAGTCATCGTTAGTCGTTACATGTAAGTGTTGTTTTGAAACCTTTAGGTTAACGATCTTGTTAAATGTTGTTAACCCATTGTTTATTATATCTAATGAGATGTTAAATTATTATATTATCATGATATTATGATATATTAATATATCTTAATATGATATATATACATTTAAATGTCGTTACAACGATAATCGTTACATATATCTCATTTCGAAATCCTTAAGTTAGTAGTCTTGTTTATATGTATATAACTCATTGTTAATATACTTATGGAGATACTTACTTATCATAATCTCATGTTAACCATATGTATATCCATATATATATTGTCATGTCGTTTTTATAAGTTTTAACGTTCGTGAATCGCCGGTCAACTTGGGTGGTCAATTGTCTATATGAAGCATATTTCAATTAATCAAGTCTTAACAAGTTTGATTGCTTAACATGTTTGAAACATTTAATCATGTAAATATCAATCTCAATTAATATATATAAACATGGAAAAGTTCGGGTCACTACAAAATCAAGTGGCAAACTTGAAGAATTGTTTTAGTTTCATATGTTATAATCAATATTTTAATTCATTTTAATTGTCCAATGTCGGCAGTCTACAGTTGATAGTCCACAGTTGACAGTCCAATAATTCATATATAATTTAATATATAATATTCGAATTGATTAATATGTATCGTGACCCGTATACGTCTCAGACTCGATCACAACTCAAAGTATATATATTATTTGAGAATCAACCTCAACCCTGTATAGAGAACTCGATCATTACTGCATATAGAGTGTCTATGGTGATTTCAAATAATATATATAGATGTGTCGATATGATATGTCAAAACCTTGTATACGTGTCCCGATATTTAAAGTGCGTAAAAAATAAATAACAGAAATTTAAATGACGATAAATAAAGTGCGTAAAGTAAATAACAGAAATTAAATGACGATAAATAAAATTGCGAGAATGTAAATTGCGATAATTAAATTGCGATAAATAAAATGTAATCAGTTAGCTAGGAACAATTAGCTAGGAACAGTTAGCGTGGATTCTTAATAAAATTTCTCATAGTTAATTTGTTTGTTTCTAACAAATTTTATTTTGTCAAATGTTTTCATCATTATGCCACTTGTTGGATTCTGATAAATCAAAATCCAAATATTAAATTGGATGAATATGGTTATTCTGTGGTGAACGGATTTGTATATCGGTGGATGTAAGTAGGATAGTATATGACTGTTGAAACAGATTCGAAGAACGTACAATGTAACTTATTAATGTAAAATTTAAATATTCCTCGGGTATTACCTACCCGTTAAAATATTTTCACCATTAACAGTTTGTACAAGAGAATTTTTAATTACAATCTTTATGAAAACATATATACATATATATTTTCTTCAGATGTATTCATGGATTTAATGAGTTAATGTGATATTAAACTCATTTGCTTTTCGGTTGGAACTAGAATAAATAATCTCTAAAACTTTAGAGATTACATATTCGCCATGTCGAACGAAGATAAATGAGGTAGAACGATACGTAGAACGAAGATCATACTCAAAGTACAGATGATGATATTGAAGCATGGATTGCTGATGGTACTAGTGCTGTTATTGATGGTACTGTTGGTGCCGGTGATGTTGCTGAAGCTGGTACATTTTGCACCATATTCTCCGAATTGATTATTCGAGCGCGAAGTTCGTTGATTTATTACTCCAGGATAATTGTCGGTCGGAACGAGTGGATGAATAAGATTCGGAATTGTGGATAGAATATAATATTTTCGAGTTACCCTGGAAATGAGACTGAAAATGGTGTCTCGAACAGGTCCGCCGGTAAACGCTTCAGGTTCATTGTCAAGAGGTGAATTCAGTTGGTGGAAGGGATTGCCTTCTGCGCGTTTCCATTAATTAAGTCGACTACGAACCCATCAGATGAATTGATAATGGCTAATTGGTTTATTCATGCCGGTGACGCTGTTTTCGGAGCTTAGGTGAACATCTATGTCGGAATAGCTGTCGGAATAACTATCAGAATAGCTATCGAAATCTGAGGGACTCGAACAGGTTGCAGGATTCATCTCGTACGATCAGATGAAGGATTTTCGATAAGAAATAGATTATAGGATGTAGATTAGTACCCTGCAATACATAATTTACATATGCATATATAATACTAACATCCCATAAGTTACGGAGGAATCTACGGAATATGTCAGGCAAAGTTACAGTAACAGATACGCTAAGATATAGATTAGTAGATACGATAAGATATAAATTTTGTCTATACACTATTCATGCAATCATTGCAGTAAGATGTGTCTAGACTAAGAATGATAAGCAGGTAATTTCCTAAGGATGATAAGCAGATGATTTCCGACTAGAAATGATAAGCAAAACTTTTGATATGCAGACACGGTCGAAGTCCAGACTCACTAATGCCTCCTAACGACTTATCAGTTAGACACACTAATGCAGACCTGGTTCGCTAAGACCTCTTCTCTGATACCAACTGTGAAGACCCGTCCTAATCCATCCAGACGAAGTCCATATCGAATATAAACGTTTCACAACAGTTGATTACATCGCGAGGTACTTGACCTCTATATGATACATTTTACAAACATTGCATTCGTTTTTGAAAAGACAATTCTTCATTACATTGAAAGTTGACGGCATGCATACCATTTCATAATATATCTAACTATAATTGACTTAATAATAATCTTGATGAACTCAAAGACTCGAATGCAACGTCTTTTGAAATATGTCATGAATGACTCCAAGTAATATCTCTAAGGTGAGCAAATGCACAGTGGAATATTCCTTTCATACCTGAGAATAAACATGCTTTAAAGTGTCAACCAAAAGGTTGGTGAGTTCATTAGTTTAACATAAATAATCATTTCATAATTTTAATAGACCACAAGATTTCATATTTCCATTTTTCATAAACATACGTCCCATGCATAGAGACAAAAATATCATTCATATGGATTGAACACCTGGTAATCGACTTTCACAATATACATATAAGAATATCTCCATCATTCCGGGATCCTCCTTCGGACATGATATAAATTTCGAAGTACTAAAGCATCCAGTACTTTGGATGGGGCTTGTTGGGCCCAATAGATCTATCTTTAGGATTCGCGTCAATTAGGGTGTCTGTTCCCTAATTCTTAGATTACCAGACTAAAAAGGGGCATATTCGGTTTAATAATCCAGCCATAGAATGTAGTTTTCGATTACTTGTGTCTATTTCGTAAAACATTTATAAAGCAGCGCATGTATTCTCAGTCCCAAAAATATATATTGCAAAAGCATTTAAAAAGGGAGCAAATGAAACTCACCTAATGTATTTTGTAGTAAAAATACATATGACTATTTTGGAACAACTGAACAATGCAGGGTTGACCTCGGATTCACGAACCTATATTATTATTATATATCAGATAACATCATAAACGTACAATGACAATAAATCAATTATTAATTATAAAAGTTTTATGTTAAATTCCAATATGTACTTTATTTATTTATTACATCCTTAATTTATATGTTATATATGTATATTAAATATATTTGTTTTTATATACATTAATATTAAGTTATAATAATATTCAATTATTAATACAAAGATATAATTTCTTTGGTAACATATTTTAATAATTTTATCTATAACTTATTATAATATATTTATGTTTATGTTTTTTTTTTTTTTTTGATACAGTATTATATTTTAATGTTCATGTAAATTATATAATGTTTTAATTTATATATATAAAACTTTATAATAATGTCTAATTAATATTATATCAATGTTTCATAATATATATATTACAATTTACCTTTTTATGAAGATATTTAGTTAATATATAATAATTATATCCATGTTATTAATAATATTATATGCAAATTTAAATAATATTAACGTATTAAATATAATAATTTGTAATGTATTTTGAAATATTTATATGAAAATTTTAATAATAATAATAATAACTATCATAATGATACACTTTTTAGTGATATTTCTATTAGTAATGCTTATAATAATAATAATAATAATAATAATAATAATAATAATAATAATAATAATAATAATAATAATAATAATAATAATAATAATAATAATAATAATAATAATAATAATAAATATAAAGAATAATAAATATATATAAAGATCTGTACGCGTTTGTTCCTGTTCCCAATTCAGATCGAGAGAAGAGAAAAAGAAAAAAGAAAAAATGCAGAGAAGAGCGATACACGAATTAGGGTTTTTCGATTCTTCAACAGATCAGCTAATCAATAATCATAAATGTTTAATAGGCATCGATCCATTATCGTCATCGTTCGGTCGTCGTCATCATCAATCCCTAATCCTCTTTTTCATCGAAGAACAATCAGAGAAAAATTGAAGTAGTAGTTGGTGTAATTGATGTTGGTTCAAATTAAGAAGGAAGATTAATCACCGCATCGTGTAGTACCAAGGATTTCATCGATTCATTATCGTCAATCATGAAATCGGTCCAATAATCGATTAATTAGGTAAATTAGGATTCTCTTTTTTTTTAATTAATTATGTGGATATATAATAAATATATATATATATATATATATATATATATATATATATATATATATATATATATATATATATATATATATATATATATATATATATATATATATATATATATGTTTTTCCTCTATTGATAGAACACGAACTGTAATGAATGAAAATAAAAAATAAAAAAATGGCTATTTGATAGCAGAAGTCATAGGTCGATTGTTAACAATACCTGATAGAAAGATTTGTGATTGTGGTGTTTTCGTGGTAATAGATAGAAACAGAAAGAAAGAGTAGCAGCGGTAGTAAGCATCAACAATTTAATCATCATCATTTGTTTGTTATACAGGAAAACAGAAGGAAGACAGGAAGGAAGTAGCAGTTTGTATTAGTGAAATGGTTTGGGTTTGATTTAAGTAGAACACACACGCAGCAGCAGAAAATCAGTATCATGTATGATGGTGATTGTGGGAGTTGTTTGGCTTGACTGGAACAAAAATAATGAGTTTAGCAGTCGCCTTTAATGAAGAAAGTGGTGGTTTGGTGAAGATGATGGTAGGAAGTTATATGTGGCCTGTGTGATTGTCTTGTGGTGATGATGTTAGTTTGTTCTGTGTTGTAGTATTCGAACAAAATACGAGGTTTCAGCTGCAAAGTTCCAACAGGCTTATGAAGGAAAAAGACGCTGCTCTAGATCGTCTGTACATATATGATGTGTGTTTTATTTCTTGATTACTCCTAAAAATAGTATTAATATATTGTTGTTGTTTTGATTCTTTGGAAGTCAAACACAGACAGTAGCTGTTGCAAGTAATTGGAGCAGTTGTAGATAGGTAGCAGCAGATTGGATAGCTGTTGTGTAGCTCGTGTGTTAGGCATGGACGATAACAATATTGAAGATGGTATGGTGATGATAGAATGAAACAGGGACAACAGTGAATGCAGTAGCAGGTAATTGTTGTCGTCTTCGATTTAGTTGCTCGTTGTCAAATGATAAACAACTTTGGTTTAGTTTAGCATTTTATGGTTTTAACAAATCTTAAATCTTTGTAACCGACTTTCTTAAATTGTGTATAGGCTGAGGTATAATTAGGTTAATGAGAAACTTTTATATGTTAATGCAGATTGCTTGAAAGGATAGGAGTTGGGGTCTTGCTTGAAACGAAGAAGAAATCAATGTATTTGGATGGATATTTAGGTTTTGTTAGTTGTGATTAGAAACGGGTGAAAATGAAGATGATGGTTGTAAATTAGAAGGCCCATGTATGTAAATATGTCTATGCATACATTTATTTTATAATACTTAGTGGTTTGGTTGGTTTGATTGGTAAATAAAGTGGGATGTGGACACAAAATTCTCAGACAAGAACAAGAAGACATGAGGAGGAAAGAAAAATATGACTAGTGGGGTTGTTATGCAATCATACACGTGATATTCAATTTATATGTACTGTTAATAACCAATAACCAATTTAATAAATATTAACTTATAAATATTTTTATTATAATTAATAATAACTAATAACAATAATAATAATAATATTAACAATGATTTCAATAATAATTAATATTAATAATAATACTATTAATCGAAATAATACTAATACTAATATTAATAATACTGATTTTAATACTGATTTTTAATATTTATATTTTAATGAAAGTAATAACAAAAATATTAATCTCATAACTATATTTTAATGTATAATTACATATATTAATATTACAATTTATTAGTTATATATTATCATATAAAATAACATACCTTTAATATTTAATATTTATATATATGTATCAATATACATATAATCAATAATTATGTACCCCAAACATTTATATATATACATTTGTGTTCATAAATCCAAGGTTCGTGAATCGT
Organism: Rutidosis leptorrhynchoides; assembly: GCF_046630445.1. Lineage (NCBI taxonomy): Eukaryota > Viridiplantae > Streptophyta > Magnoliopsida > Asterales > Asteraceae > Rutidosis > Rutidosis leptorrhynchoides. Next base: position 190,232,068 of record NC_092342.1, read on the forward strand.
CGGTAATAGTCAAGGTCAAATGATTTCATAAATCAGTTCAAAAGTTTCGATACTTAACATTATAAACTTTGCTTACCGTGTTGGAATTATATAAAGATTAGATTTAAAGTTAGTCGAAAATTCCTGGGTCATCACAATACTAAGCCTTACCTCATAAGGAAATAGGTGTTAACAATGGCGCCATCCGTTATTAAGACGAATCATCTCACCAATACTGATAAAAACAGCGAGGATAATGAATTCATACCCATAGAAGTGGGCATGATACATCCATGGAAAGCTGGACAACGAAGGAAGGCAGAAGTATTAGAAGATTGGGAAGAACAATTAATATCATTTCCTTCTATGTGTAACACAAACCCATCTGATGGTCCAGTAGTTATAGAAGCGTGAGTTGCAAATTGCTTAATACACAACATTTACACTGACACAGGAGCTGGAGCAGACATTATGTATGAACATTGTTTCATACAGCTACCCAAAGATGTGCAAGAGGGAATAAAGGAATCATATGTGCCGTTGGCAAGTTTTACAAGTGAGCCATCGTGGTCTGAGGGAAGTATTTTGCTTGAAGTAACCTTGGGCAAGCCACCCCTAAGACGTACAACCAACATTGAGTTCTTGGTAGTTAAAGCAAATTCACAGTACAACATAATTTTGGGAAGAACTGCTTTAATGACGTTTGGAGCTGTAACGTCAACTGTACATGGTATGATGAAGTTTCCAACACCAGGCGGAGTGGCAACGTTATATGCAGGACGGTAGAAGTCAATTGAGTGTGCCCAAGTAACAAAGGCAGTAATTAAGCCAATCATACACGATGATGGGTCAATTTCACCAAATCTTAAATTTCCAGATCAGAAAATCATAATTGGGCATACGTTGTCCACTGAATGTAGAGAAAAATTATACAATATTTTGACAACAAATTTAGACGTTTTTGCATGGCAGCCGTCTGATATGACCGGTGTTCCAAGAGAAATTGCAGAGCATAGGCTAAATGTGAACCCCAATGTACATCCTGTTTGTCAGAAAAAGCGTGGCATGACGCCAGAAAGAAGCAAGTTCCTTCGTGATGAGGTACGAAGTTTGGTAGATGCTGGGATCTTGCGAGAGGTCAAATATCAGACATGGGTAGCCAATCCGGTCATGGTTAGGAAACCGGATAATTCATGGCGGATGTGTGTGGATTTCACGGATATCAATAAAGCATGTCCAAAGTATAATTATCCTTTACCTGAAATTGATTGGAAGGTTGAATCATTAGCAGGATATCGATTCAAATGTTTTCTAGATGCAGCTAAGGGATATCATCAAATCCTGATGGCTTTAAAGGATGAAGACAAAACGGCTTTTCACACGACGGAAGGCATATTCTGTTATATGAAAATGCCTTTTGGTTTGAAGAATGCAGGAGCAACATATCAACGACTTATTGATATGGCGTTTAAGGATCAAATTGGGCGAAACTTAGAAGCTTACGTTGATGACATTGTCATCAAAAGTCATACTGAAGAAAAGATGTTACGAGATATACAGGAAACTTTTGCATCTCTGCGAAAAATTAACATGAAATTAAATCCCAAGAAGTGCACGTTTGGTGTGGAAGAGGGAAAATTCTTAGGTCATATTGTCACAGAACGTGGAATTAAAGCTAATCCTAAGAAAATTCAAGCAATTGAAGATATGAAGTCACCAACTAGCAAGAAGGATGTTCAACGGTTACATGGATGTCTAGCAGCATTAACAAGATTCTTGTCCAGAGCAGCTGAAAAGTCACTTCCATTCATGAAGGTGTTAAAGGGCTGTTTGAATAAAAAAGATTTTATGTGGACGGCGGAAGCCGAAAATGCATTCCAAGAGATCAAGCAGTTGTTAAAAACATTACCTACGTTAACAGCACCAAAAGAGGGGGAAACCCTAATTTTATACTTAGCTGTCTCAAAGGAAGCAATAAGTTATGTTCTAATCGCAGAACGGAGCGGCGTGCAAATGCCCATATATTTTGTTAGCAAGGTGTTGCAGCTTAGTGAAACAAATTATCCACCACTTCACCAAATGGTTTATGCCCTTGTGCATACTGCACGACGTCTACGAAGATATTTTCAAGGTCATCCCATCTTAGTGTTGACAGATCAACCATTGAAGCAAATACTCCGGCGCCCAGAATCATCTGGCCGTTTAGCGAAATGGGCCATCGAGTTGGGGGAGTATGAAATCAATTTTGCTCCTTGAAATGCAGTTAAAGGTCAAATTTGGCAGATTTCCTCTTGGAGACAAATGAAAAAGTAGAGTATGACAACAAAATGGCACCATCACAGCATGAGTGGGAGTTACACACTGATGGGGCATCCAGTGAAGAGGGAACAGGTGCAGGGCTAGTTTTAACAAGTCCAGGCGGCAAAGAATATACTTATGCACTGAAATTCTGTTTTTATGCTTCAAACAATGAAGCAGAGTATGAGGCGTTACTCTCCGGCCTCCGCATAGCGGTAGAAATGGGCATAACAAATTTACGAGCGTATGTTGATTCTCAAATTGTTGCCCAGCAGGTTAATGGAACATTCGATGCAAGGGATGCATCCATGAGGCAATATGTAAAGTTGGTGGAAGCAATTTCAAAGAAATTTGATAACCTTGAAGTCGTGCAAATCCCTCGAAATAAGAACAAAAAAGCTGATGTTTTGAGCAAGTTAGCCACGTTAACATTTGATCATTTGCACAAACGAGTGTTGGTTGAAGAACTTAAGGAGAAATCAATACATGGAAAACCAATTATTGCAATAGTTGAAGAAGCTAAGGAAACTTGGATGACTCCGTATTTGAGATATTTGCATGACGGATGGTTACCTGTTGATAAGGCGGAAGCAAGAAGAATAAGAGTGACTGCACCAATGTATGAAATAGTTAGTGGCGTCCTTTATCGAAAATCATACAATGGTCCGTTGTTAAGGTGTCTAACCGATGATGAAGCGTTAAAGGTGGTCAAAGAAATGCATGAAGGAGTCTGTTCGCAACATTCCGGTTTCCGTACTGTGGCATCACGGATCATGCGACAAGGGTATTTTTGGCCTTCACTTTATCGGGATGTTGCAGAAATCATCAAAACATGTGAGAATTGTCAGATGCATGGAACAATTCAGCGTCTTCCAAAGTATCACTTGATACCAGTATAATCCGCTTGGCCGTTCTGTAAATGGGCTATTGACATTGTGGGGCCATTCAATAGGAGCACTGGTAATGCTAAGTTCTTGGTGGTAGCAATCGATTTTTTCACGAAATGGGTTGAAGCAAAGGCTTTAGCAAAAATCACCGGAGAAAATGTCAAGAAATTTGTTTGGCATGATATTATATGCCGTTATGGGGTGCCAAATGAAATAGTTAGCGATAACGGCAAGCAATTTGCAGAAAATCCATTTTGGAGTTGGTGTGAAGAGCTGGGCATCAAACAAAATTTTACATCTGTTGCTCATCCTCAAGCGAACGGACAAGTGGAGGTTACCAACAAGGAAATTGTTGCTGGCATTAAGGCACGATTAGGTCTAAGTCAAACTGGATGGGTGGATGAATTGCTAAATGTATTGTCGGCACACCGGACGACGCCAAAGCGGAGCACGGGGGAAAAACCTTTCAGTCTGGTGTATGGAACAGAGGCAGTGATACCAGCTGAGATATGTGTGCCAACGCGACGCATTATGGCATTTGATATTGAGGTTAATTCTGAGGCGTTAAGAGAGAATCTCAATTTATTGGAGGAAAGAAGGTTGATGGCTGCCATCCGGCAAGCGGATCACAAACATAAAATGGCAAAATATTATAACAAGAAAGTGCAGCATGTGCAATTTGAAGTATGTGATTTAGTACTACGTGATAATGAAGCAAGCAGGCAAATCAAATTTGGAAAGCTAGCCCCAAAATGGGAAGGACCTTATAAGGTCACGAAAGTAAATCAGAACGGATCCTACATGCTTGCTGCGCCTTCCGGCGAGCAATATGAAAGAGCTTGGAATGCAATGAATTTAAAGAAATTTTATGCGTAGCACTATATGCATGGACAGCTTGATCAACTGTCAAATGCATGAGATATAGTCATAAATGTAAAAATTTCTTTAAAAAATATGAATAATAGCAATTATTCTTATGGCAATATTTTTCAAATTTTATCCGGCCAAGAATTTTTTAGCCCAGGTGTCACATAGCTGTGTGTCATCCCTACCCGCAGAAAGAAAGAGAGCCTTTCGGTGGTAGAAGTACAATCATACTCAAAATGGTTGTATCGATAGTGAGACATGTAGAACTCACTAAAACATCGAAGCGATGAAACGAATCTACAAAAAATGTCATGACACATATACACAAAATACAAAACAAAACAGAAAACGGATCATAGTGTCCAGCAAAATATCTAAAGGCGAAAATAATTCATAACTTTTCCTCATGAATTTCATGACGGAAGGCGTATGGTGGAGAATATGTTTTTAATATTCATAACTATAATGATTGCAACGTACAATCTCAGTATCTTGAACATTGTTCAGTACAATAATCTTACTAAGTTACATCATATCTTTCTAATATACATAACTAAATGCAATATTAAGCGTTATGTAAAAGCAGATGTATAAAAACATAATGTTTTATTCATTCTGTGGAGTGTAATTCAATACATCATCTATTGTTACATCCGGCCTTTTACACAGATTTTCAAGATCAGAAAACTTTATATTTTCTATTGAGGCACCGGCTTCATCAGCTTCTAAAATAGCATTTTCATTAATTTTTGATGTGATTACCTCAGGAAGAGGATTTGGAAGTTCTGGTAGTTTTTTCTTCATAAAGTTGAAAAAATTTAACCGTTCAGCAGATTTTGCAAGGCGGACAAACTCACGGATTCTGTGAGATAGTGCGTGGTAGTTAAAGACACGCTCTACAAGTGCAGGAATGCCAGTTATCATTTGTTTTTCGTTCTCCTCTTTGGCTTTAAGCTTTTCCTTCAATATTTTATTTTCCTCAACTAATTTTTCTTTCTCCTTCACTAGTTCATCAATTTTGCTCAGATGCCGTGTTTCTCTGAAAGATAGTACTTTAACTTGCTCCTTATATTCCGCCCTCTGACTGTTGCAATTTTCATAATGCCTCTTCATTGTCTCGTATTCCCTCTTCATCTCTGTGGCTATTCGTTCAGGCTTGGTTACTTTCTCTTTTTCAGCAGATAGCTCCTTATTTGTAGTGACTTCACTGTTCTGCAAATCAGATAGGCGTTGAAGGTCATTCAAACTAGAAGCAATGTTCAGAATAATGCTTTGTGCCTTAACTTTCTTGGCATCTGCATCAGATAAGTTGCTAAAAAATTGCGCTAGTGAAGGACACACCATGGCATTCAGAAAAGTCATGAAATCTTCATACGAATGTGGTGGTCCTTTTAAAAGAGAAGAGAGCATGTTTGTGTCAAGATTTTGAAGCGTAATTTGTTGTTGAGAAGAACTAGGGCCAGCTCCCTGTTGAGCAGATGACGAAGGAATTTGACCAGTTCTTCTCCTCTTGGAGGAAGGCGGAAGAGTTGCTAAGATAGTGTCTTGATGTGATGCACTAGCTGTTGGAGATAAAGGAAAATTGTTACTTATAAAAGAGTTCCAATATGCTTCACAACATTTCAAAGGTGGCATAAAATATAAGGAAGGGTTTGGATTATAAAATCCACCAGTACTGGGTATGTAAGAAAACAAGTACAGGTTTTGGTATGGAATTTTGCATAATTCAGTGTTGTCATTTTCATTAACCGAGGTACGACGTTCTCTAGAGGCAATCCGATTCATACCTATGTCTTCTTCTTCTTCTTCTTCATCTTCCTCCTCCCTCACTTCATCTGTTTTGGGGGTATCATCAATAATTTTATCAGTGCTAAAAGTAAGCTGTGAATAACATGATGATCGCATAGCGGTAAGCGGAGTAATTTCTGCAAAAAGTAAAAGTGTCACAGTGATTAAATGGATAGATACAGAAGAACATTTTATTTAAGCATATATAGCAAAAGTAAATGCTTACTCTTTTTCCCAGCAAGAATACAAGCATAACCTTGAGAGATATCCCAATCTTGGCTCATGGATGTCAGCGAAAGCATGTGTTCCCCATATTTAATATCATTAATTTGTTCAGCTTTAATCTTCTTAAGCAAAAGATTTTCTTTGGTGATGAGTTTTGGAAAGGTAACAGAAATGTTATGCGAATATTTGCGCCATACTCGAATAGCTGAGTATTGTTTATCAATTACATCTTCATTTTTGAAAATAAATGAAGCATACCAGTTATCGCCAGGATGATCAACTGCAGGTTTCAGAAACCCATGAACTTTATTGAATGTAAACCAACCATTTTCATGGCATGCTATGCGTACCAGATGACAAAATATTCGAATTGATGGCTCAATTTTCCTTGCGTGACAATACATTTCAAAAATCAAGATCTTTCGAATTGATGCTGGTTCAAATTGACCAACAGCAACACCGAAAAATCTGCAAACTTCAAAGAAGAAGGGTGTAAATGGTAAACGTAAGCAAAATCTGAAGATAGAATGGCCATAAATGGCAACTTTGCCAGGGGGCGGTGAACAGGCTCTGGTATTAATTTCAGGAATCACTGGTTCAACACCAGCTAATCTAGGGAAATGTTGCAGTAGCTCGCTTAAATATCTCTCATTTACTCTGCTAGGAATAGCTGCAATATCCTTTATGGCTGCCATTAATGTTCTAATGAAACAGAAAATAAAGAAGGTATTAATGGAAGAAGATGAATACTGTAGAAGGAAGTTGTAAACGTGAATTATCGGCTAGGGTTTATGATGGCTAAAAGTAAGAAGATATAACAGCTGTAGTTAATGGTGAATTGGAGGTTTTGTTTTCAGCCACACACGTGTAAGGACAAGATAAAAAGGTGAGTACATCGAAGAGTCCTTTTACAGCTAAGAGGCGCGTGCGATATTTTTAGCAATCATCATGTTGTCAGTAAAATTCGCCTATCATTTAATGCCTGTGGTGTGGTTGGCATGCGTTATCAAAAGTTTAACAACTTAATCATTTTTCAAATGCTTAAGTCCTTAAATTGGGGGGACTTAATGGTGTATCCTATCGTATACACACATAAAAGGCATAATGGTTGCATAAAAATAGCATCAGGAAGGCTGGAAACAACAGTTTTGTGGAATTATCCGTCTAGCATTCTCCGCTGTACAGGCTGCTCCGTCATGCGTAAGCCCTGAAGGCCGCCTAGCATGTAAGCCCTCGCCAGAGAACGGCACTTTCAGCATAAATTTCGGACCACGAGTAACAGAACGTATCATCATCTGACACTTGTCCCTGAGCAATCTGGTGGATCTAACACTATAAATAGACCCCTTGGGTCGTCATTTTACACAGTTCAGACATTCTGACAACTTTGAGAGTTGAGACTTCACTTCTCTCTTTCTCTCTCTACTTTCTCTCACTAGAAGTCATCCGGCTAGCACTTATACGCTCTGCGGACGACAGATTGATTAAGCCACCCCACAAGTTCTTACACTTGTGTACCGGGTCTGCAGGGATTATTTCCCGAGGGTAAAAATCAATCGGCAACACTCCGCCCTCCTAAAAGCTAGATCACTTCTGGTCTCTTGTTGACATACTAAGCCTTACCTCATAAGGAAATAGGTGTTAACAACCATGATTTTTGGATATAGTTTCATATTCATAAGAAAAATCATTTTCCCAGAAGTATAGCTTTTAAATTAAAGTTTTTCATAGTTTTTAATTATCCAAACCAAAACAGCCCCCGGTGGTACTACGACGGCGTATATCAGGTTTTACGGTGTTCTTTGTGTTACAGGTTTTAAATCATTAAGTTAGCATATCATATAGATATAGAAAATGTGTTTAATTGATTTTAAAAGTTAAGTTAGAAGGATTAACTTTGTTTGCGAACAAGTTTAGAATTAACTAAACTATGTTCTAGTGATTACAAGTTTAGCTCTTCGAATAAGATAGTTTTATACGAATGAATTGAATGATGTTATGAACATCATTACTACCTCAAGTTTTCTGGATAAACCTACTGGAAAAGAGAAAAATAGATCTAGCTTCAAAGGATCCTTGAATGGCTTGAAAGTTCTTGAAGTAGAATCATGACACGAAAACAAGTTCAAGTAAGATTTCCACTTGAAATAAGATTGTTATAGTTATAGAAATTGAATCAAAGTTTGAATATGAATATTACCTTGAATAAGAAAGATAACCTACTATAAATAACAAAGGTTTCTTGATCTTAGATGATGAGTTGGAATGGATTAGAAAGCTTGGAAGTAGTCATGAAGACTTGATATGATTCTTGAAGTGTTCTTGAAAGATGGTTGTTTTTAAGATGATTAAAGCTTGTAATTGAAGCTAAAAGATGGTGAAAATGCTTGGAGATGATCAAGTATGATGTTAGGAGTATTTTGAGAGAGAAATTGGAGTGTAAGTATGAGAAAATGGAGTGAAGAAATGGTGTGCATTCATGAATACGTTTTTTTACATTTTATAAAGAAAAAAAGATACTTAAGTTTGTTTTCTTGCTAAATAATTCATGCAAGTTGACAAATGATGGTTCCCACATGATCCTTAATCATTTAAGGCTGCTAAGGAGCAGATTTATATTAGTATAGATGAATAGTAAATACATCTAGAAGCTGCGTATTATACGAGTACAATACCATACATGTACGAGTAGAAGTACTTTGATATGTGTCTTGAAGTCTTTCAAAAGTGTATAAATACATCATAATACATTACATGTATATATATTTAACTGAGTCATTAAGTCATCGTTAGTCGTTACATGTAAGTGTTGTTTCGAAACCTTTAGGTTAACGATCTTGTTAAATATAATTGACTCATTGTTATTACACTTAAATGAGATGTTAAATTATTATGTTAATGAGATACTTAACATATATGTAATATCATATCTAATATCATATATATATGTGTGAAATACTATTACAACGATAATCGTTACATATATGTATATTGTTTCGAAGTCTTTAAGTTAGTAGTCTCATCTTATATATATAACTCATTGTTATTATACTTAATGAGATACTTAAATATCATTTAATCAAATCATAAATATATATATCCAAATATATATTCCTTTAATTAATTATTACAATATATGACGTTCGTGAATCGTCAGACAGACTGGGTGTCCAAATGTTTGTATAAAATTCGTTCCAAATAACCAAGTCTTAATGTGTTTGATTTCTTAACATGTTGGAAACATTTAATTATGTAAATATTAATCTTATATATATTAGCGGAAAAATCCGGGTCGTTACAATAGTCAAAGGTATAAATGGATCTATGTAACCAGTTCAAAATTTTTGAGACTCAACATTACAGACTCTGCTTATCGTGTTGAATTCATGTTAAGATTAAGTTTAAATTTGATCGGAAATTTACGGGTCATCACAGTACCTACCCGTTAAAGAAATTTCGTCTCAAAATTTGACTGAGATTGTCATGACTGACAATAAGTATATTTTCATGACTCATATGAGTTGAAATTTAGGGTTTTATCATTATTGATTAATATAGATAAAAAAATTTGATTATATGAAGCGTACGAGTGAAGCTATCACAAAATAGTGAAATGAGAAAGACAAGTTTCATCATAACTTTTGACTAGTCATGGTTGAATTCCAGAATTCAAGGGATTTTAAAAAAAATCTTGGAAATCTATAAGATCTGATTCTTCAAAATTTATGGAAATTAAGATCTCTTTAATTAAATGCGATCATCTGTCTCGATTGCTTTGTCTGGTATTTTCACTATAAATGAACTTCTTTCATTCCATTACTTCTCACCACTCCCATTTTCTATACTTTAATTCATACTTCCATATCATTAGTCAATATGCTTCATCCAGTTTTAATTTTGGATATATTCCTGACTTTCATATCGATCATTCTCCTTTTTCATCTGCCACCTGAGGAATCTGTTGACTTCTATTATGCTCTTAGGTTTATAGTGTTTTTATTTCTCCCTAGTCTTTATATTGCTATACGTATTGATATACATGGTTTGTAATTTTTGTGTTTGTGATCGAATTTATATTTCTTGTTATGTTTCGGAGCTCCATGCTCTTGTTTACTCTTCCCGACTTCAAGTCAAGCGAATAATGGTCCATAACTCGTAGATACAGAGTTTTGAATGATTATAACATTCTAAGCACGAAGGAACATATTCTCACGATTTGATTGAATAAATTGCCAGAATCACTTAGAATGGAACTATTAAGAATATATATTTTTTTTATATGTTCAGAGGTAAAGTAGAATGAACGAGTCGTGTAACATGACACATGATGATGTTATGATCTGTGAATTATCACGTCACATTAGAAACTCAGCATAACTTACTGTAATATAATCACGTTGATCAAGTGTCATTATATTATACTAACTCATGCCTCAGTTTCCAACACTACTTCAAAATCATTCATTTTTAAACTCGAAGGTTTTACAGAAGTTTCCAATATAATGTAATACAGATAGCACGAAGAGGTATATAATTTCGAACGAGGATATTTATGATAATATCTTCAGAAATATCGAAGATATTTATGATGGTATTTTAGAATTTCTAAGTTCGATGGTTGATGAAGAAAAATTTTCCGCAAGATTTTAACATGACCTCGTCGCAAGATATTCTCTAAAGATTTCAACGGATCCAGAATTACCTGAATTCTTTGAATATAGGGTATGGTCCTTGTATTTGTCCTTGGTCTCCTTTGTGGTTAGTTCAATCCGTTTTCCAGTTCCAATTTTTCTGAGCTTTTCCAACATACTATTCTTTATCATCAAACTTTTGACGATTAAGGTCGTTTACGGTTGTCTACAGTTTCTGCTGCTTCATTCAGCTTTTTTTAAAGTTCAATGTATTGTTTCGTAGGCTGGGTGCTTTTCAGAATTTCAGAATGAAAGATCATAATTCTAAGAGATAAATGTTATACATATAACTGTTGATGTAGATATGCTGTAAGTTTTCAAAGTACTGATTGCTGATTCCCGGTAATTGGTATGGCAGTTCTCGTTACAAGATGCGGATAAGTATATGATAGGGTTTCAATGAATAAATATAGTGATTTATCAGAGAGATTTAAGCCAAAGAGTAATGAGGTTGCTGGTACATCTGTCGGTAATATGGTGGAATATAAAGGTTCCTCCGGTAACGATAACGAAAGGCAACTTATATATCAAGGTTTGAATAAGGCTAATCTGAATGAAAGTCGAAGTTGACTTGTTGGAGCTGTGACAAAATTGACTAATTTGGAGAGGGATTGCAAAATAACAAATGCAAAATACATAAGGAATCAGACTCAACAAGCTAAATTGACAAAAGCCTGTTGACTCAACAAATGCAAATCTTATCCTATTGCCATAGACCGATGCTTGCGGATCTGAGATGGCGGTTGTGTGGTGGTTGTGGCGGATCTGAGATGGCCGTGGTGACTCAGATTCCCCTTTCAGATCCAACAGATCAACATATAGTTAAATTCGTCGGACCTTAATTTTAATTTTAAAGGATTTGGGCCGGCAGTGGAAGTGGTGGAGGATTAAGACGGCGGTGGAAGGGGCAGAGGTTGAAGAAGACAGCAACAAAAGTTGTGGTGGCGGCGACCATGGTGATTAAATATTTGATTCATTCTGTACTATGCATTTGATTTTAGTTTTTGAAGGTGAGGGAGATGAGAGATTAAATGGGGATTAAAAATGAAGGTAGACAAAGAAGAATGTGTTTTGAATAAGAAAAATAGAAAAGATTATTATAAAAGATAAAATTAAATTAAATTATTTTAGAAAATGATATAAAGACCGAAATACCCTCACATGATACGCACATGAGTCAGTTTAACAGAAAATATGGACGGAATGTAGACGGAGGGACGACCGGAGTTACAAAATACAAGTTCAGGGATGACGTAAGCAAAAAAAAAAGTTTAAGGATGACCTGAGAAAGTTGGATACAAATTCAGGGACGACGAGCGTAATTTTGTCTAATAATAATGCCAAAGAACCTAGCACCGATATGTGTTAAACTTTTACTCAGGTTCCGAGAGTTTTCAGGTGCATAACTATATGAATCAGTCTTTTCTTCCGTAGATAAAGTGCGGTTGGTTCATCCTCTCGATTGAGGTGCTTTCAAGAATCATGAAAGGTTTGAACGCATATTGGAATCGTCAAAATACAAATGAGGTTTAAGTTGAAATCAAGTGGCAAACTTGAAGGAATGTTTAGTTTCATATGTTATAATCAATATTTTAATTCATTTTAATTGTCCAATGTTATTAGTCCACAGTTGATAGTCCACAGTTAACAGTCCAATAATTCATATATAGTTTAATATATAATATTCGAATTAATTAATACGTATCGTGACCCGTGTACATGTCTCAGACTCGATCACAACTCAAAGTATATATATTATTGTAGAATCAACCTCAACCCTGTATAGCTAACTCAAACATTATTGCATATAGAGTGTCTATGGTGATTCCAAATAATATATACAGATGCGTCGATATGATATGTCAAAACCTTGTATACGTGTCCCGATATTTCAAGTGCGTAAAATAAATAACAAAAATTAAATGACGATAAATAAAATGCGTAAAGTAAATAACATAAATTAAATGACGATAAATAAAATTGTTATAATTAAATTGCGATAAATAAACTGCGATAAATAAAATGTAATCAGTTAGCTAGGAACAGTTAACTGGAAACAGTTAGCGTGGATTCTTAACAAAATTTTCTCATAGTTAATTCATTTGTTTCTAACAAATTTTATTTTGTCCAATGTTTTTCTTTATTATGCCACTTGTTGGATTTTGATAAATCAAAATCCAAATATGAAATTGGATGAAAATGGTTATTCTGTGGTGAACGGATTCGTATATCGGTGGATGTAAGTAGGATAGTAAACGACTGTTGAATCAGCTTCGAAGAATGTACAGTGTAACTCATTAATGTGAAATCTAAATATTCCTCGGGTATTACCTGCCTGTTAAAATATTTTCACCATTAATCGTTTGTACAAAAAAAATTTTAATTACCATCTTTATGAAAACATATATACATATATATTTTCTTCAGATGTAATTATGGATTTAATGAGTTAATATAATATTAAACTCATTTGCTTTTCGGTTAGAATTAGAGTACATAATCTCTAAAACATTAGAGATTACATAATCATAATGTCGAATGAAGATAAATAATGTAAAACGTCACGTAGAACGATGAATATACTCGAGGTACAAAATGAGATGTTGAGGCATGGGATGCGGATGTTACTGTTGATGGTGGTGATGGTACTGTTGTGCCGGTGATGTTGCTGAAGCTGGTAAATTTTGCACCATATACTCCAAAGCTATTACTCGAGCTCGAAGTTCATTGACTTCTTGTATTACTCCGGGATGATTGTCGGTTCGAACGAGTGGATGAATAAGGTCTAGAATGGTAGATAGAATATAATCGTGTAGAGCTACTCTGGAAATGAGAGAGAAGATGGTATTATGAACAGGTTCTCCGGTAAGTGAATCAGGTTCTTCATCAAGAGGTGAATTTGGTTGGTGGAAAGGATCGCCTTCTTCGCGTCTCCATTGGTTAAGTCGACTACGAACCCATCAGATGAATTGAGAATGGCTGATTGGTTGATTTATTCTGGTGACACTGCTTTTGGAGCTTAGGTGAAACTCCATATCGGAATAGCTATCGGAATTCGAGGGACTTGAACTAGTTGAGGGATTCATCTCGTACGATCAGATGAAGGATTTTCGATAAGAAATAGATTATAGGATGTAGATTAGTACCCTACAATACATAATTTACATATGCATATATAATACTAAAATCCCATAAATTACGGAGGAATCTACGGAAGCTGTCAGGCAAAGGTAACAATAACAGATACGCTAAGATATGAATTTACCTATACACAGTCTATGCAATAGAGGCAGTAAGACGTGTCTAGACTTTAAGGATGATAAGCAAGTGAATCCCTAAGAATGATAAGCAGGTAATTTTCGACACAAAATGATAAGCAAAAACTTTTGACATGCAGACACGGTCGAAGTCCAGACTCACTAATGCATCTAAACAACTACTAGTTAGACACACTAATGCAAAACCTGGTTCGCTAAGACCACCGCTCTGATACCAAATCTAATGCCCCGTCCTAATCCATCTGGACGAACACATTACATTTGATTACATCGCGAGGTATTTGACCTCTATATGATACATTTTACAAACATTGCATTCGTTTTTAAAAGACAAACTTTATTTACATCGAAAGTTGACGGCATGCATACCATTTCTTAATATATTCAACTATAATTGACTTAATAATAATCTTGATAAACTCAACTACTCGAATGCAACGTCTTTTGAAATATGTCATGAATGACTCCAAGTAATATCTCTAAAATGAGCAAATGCACAGCGAAAGATTTCTTTAACACCTGAGAATAAACATGCTTTAAAGTGTCAACCAAAAGGTTGGTGAGTTCATTAGTTTATTAAAATCATTCATTTTCATCATTTTAATAGAACACAAGAATTTCATTTCCAGTTCTCATAAATATACGTCTCATGCATAGAGACAAAACTCATTCATATGGTAAACACCTGGTAACTGACATTAACAAGATGCATATAAGAATATCCCCTATCATTCCGGGAAATCCTTCAGACATGATAAAAAAAACATCGAAGTACTAAAGCATCCGGTACTTTGGATGGGGTTCGTTAGGCCCAATAGATCTATCTTTAGGATTCGCGTCAATTAGTAAATCGGTTTACTAATTCTTAGGTTACCAAGCAAAAGGGGCATATTCGGCTTCGATCATTCACCCATATAATGTAGTTTCAATTACTTGTGTCTATTTCGTAAAACATTTATAAAAATTTCGCATGTATTCTCAGCCCAAAAATATAAAGGGTAAAAAGGCAAATGAAACTCACTGTACTGTATTTTGTAGTAAAAATACATATGACGATATTGAACAATGCAGGGTTGGCCTCGGATTCACGAACCTATATCAATTATACATATTAAAACATATAATCATAATCGAACAAGTTATGTATTATTAGTAATCGTTATTTTAATAATTTATATGTTTCATTAATAACTAAATTAACTATATTTGTTTTATATACTTTAGATAAATAGTTAGTATTTATTATGAAAATATTAATGTTGTTATGTGATATGTATTAAATATATTCTTATGTAGTTATAAATTATCAAAATAATATCAATAATAATAAATAACAATTTGTATCTTTTATGATTATAATAATAATAATATTGACACTACTAATAATCTAAATGATAATTTTATTAATAATATAAATTTTGATAAATATGATAATAATAAAAGTAGTAACAATAATAACTATAATAACTATAAAAATAATAATAATAATAATAATAATAACAATAATAATACTAATAATAAAAATAAAGATAAACTACCTTTGAAGAGTTAAAAGGCTATTCCAAAAAAAAAAAAAATGCCCCAGACGGGGCTTGAACCCATGACATCTCAGTTAACACAAACACACCCATAAACCATTCGCCCGTAACTATTTTTACATTTTATTAGTACCAGAAATATATATGATCCGTATATCATTTCTCTTTTCCTCTTCTTCCACATCTTAATCGACCAGAGTGAAATGTCCCGTTCATATTGATTATAAACGTTCCATATTAATTGATTTCGTTGCGAGGTTTTGACCTCTATATGAGACGTTTTTCAAAGACTGCATTCATTTTTAAAACAACCATAACCTTTATTTTATCAATAAAGGTTTTAAAAGCATTACGTAGATTATCAAATAATGATAATCTAAAATATACTGTTTACACATGACCATTACATAATAGTTTACGATAGAAATATATTACATCGACATATGTTTCTTGAATGCAGTTTTTACACAATATCATACAAACATGGACTCCAAATCTTGTTCTTATTTTAGTATGCAATAGCGGAAGCTCTTAGTATTCACCTGAGAATAAACATGCTTTAAACGTCAACAAAAATGTTGGTGAGTTATAGGTTTAACCTATATATATCAAATCATAACAATAGACCACAAGATTTCATATTTCAATACACATCCCATACATAGAGATAAAAATTATTCATATGGTGAACACCTGGTAACCGACAATAACAAGATGCATATATAAGAATATCCCCATCATTCCGGGACACCCTTCGGATATGATATAAATTTTGAAGTACTAAAGCATCCGGTACTTTGGATGGGGTTTGTTAGGCCCAATAGATCTATCTTTAGGATTCGCGTCAATTAGGGTGTCTGTTCCCTAATTCTTAGATTACCAGACTTAATAAAAAGGGGCATATTCGATTTCGATAATTCAACCATAGAATGTAGTTTCACGTACTTGTGTCTATTTTGTAAATCATTTATAAAATCTGCATGTATTCTCATCCCAAAAATATTAGATTTTAAAAGTGGGACTATAACTCACTTTCACAGATATTTCCTTCCTCGGAAATAAGACTTGGCCACGGATCGATTCACGAACCTATACAAATATGTACATATATATCAAAGTATGATTAAAATATAATTACAACCATTTTTATTATGTTTTAAAGATTTGAGTGCATTACGTCAGCTGTCCTCGTTAATAACCTACAACCAGTTGTCCACAGTTAGATGTACAGAAATAAATCGATATATATTATCTTGAATCAATCCACAACCCAGTGTATACACGTCTCAGGCTAGATCACAACTCAAAGTATATATATTTTTGGAATCAACCTCAACCTTGTATAGCTAACTCCAACATTACTGCATATAGAGTGTCTATGGTTGTTCCAAATAATATATATACATGGGTCGATATGATATGTCAAAACATTTGCATACGTGTCTATGGTATCCCAAGATTACATAATATATTAGAATACATGTATAATACAATATAAGTTAGCTAGGATATGATTTTTATAGATTTGTTAAACATTTCCCGTAGCTAAAAAGATCAAAAATATCCAATCTTGTTTTACCCATAACTTCTTCATTTTAAATCCGTTTTGAGTGAATCAAATTGATATGGTTTCATATTGAACTCTAATTTAAGAATTCAAACAGAAAAATTATAGGTTTATAGAGTTACATGTCAATTACTAAAGAGGTAGTCATTTCCGTCGAAAGTACGACATCTTGATGACCATTTTGAAAAACATACTTTCACTTTGAGTTTAACCAAGATTTTTGGATATAGTTTCATGTTCATATGAAAAATAATTTTCCCAGAAGAACAACTTTTAAATCAAAGTTTATCATAGTTTTTAATTATCCAAACCAAAACAGCTTTCGGTTTCACTATGACGGCGTATATCCGATTTTATGGTGTTCATCGTGTTTTCAGGTTTTAAATCATTAAGTTAGCATATCATAAAGATATAGAACATGTGTTTAGTTGATTTTAAAATTCAAGTTAGAAGGATTAACTTTTGTTTGCGAACAAGTTTAGAATTAACTAAACTATGTTCTAGTGATTACAAGTTTAAACCTTCGAATAAGATAGCTTTATATGTATGAATCGAATGATGTTATGAACATCATTACTACCTCAAGTTTTCTGGATAAAACTACTGGAAATGAGAAAAATGTATCTAGCTTCAAAGGATCCTTCGATGGCTTGAAAGTTCTTGAAGCAGAATCATGACACGAAAACAGTTCAAGTAAGATTTTCACTCGAAATAAGATTGTTATAGTTGTAGAAGTTGAATCAAAGTTTGAATATGAATATTACCTTGAATTAGAAAGAGAACCTACTATAAATAACAAAGGTTCCTTGATCTTAGATGATTACTTGGAATGGATTAGAAAGCTTGGAAGTAGACTTGCAAACTTGGAAGTATTCTTGATTTTTATGAAACTATACTTATGGAATTTATGAAGAACACTTAGAACTTGAAGATGGAACTTGAGACAGATTAATTAGATGAAGAAAATTGAAGAATTAAAGTGTTTGTAGGTGTTTTTGGTCGTTGGTATATGGATTAGATATAAAGGATATGTAATTTTGTTTTCATGTAAATAAGTCATGAATGATTACTAATATTTTTGAGATATTTCATGCTAGTTGCCAAATGATGGTTCTCACATATGTTAGGTGACTCACATGGGCTGCTAAGAGCTGATCATTGGAGTGTATATACCAACAGTACATACATCTAAAAGCTGTGTATTGTACGAGTACGAATACGGGTGCATACGAGTAGAATTGTTGATGAAACTGAACGAGGATGTAATTGTAAGCATTTTTGTTAAGTAGAAGTACTTTAATATGTGTCTTGAAGTCTTTCAAAAGTGTAAGAATACATATCAAAACAAAACATGTATATACATTCTAATGGAGTCGTTAAGTCTTCGTTAGTCGTTACATGTAAGTGTTGTTTTGAAACCTTTAAGTTAACGATCTCAATTAATGTTGTTAACCCAATGTTTATTATATCAAATGACATGTTAAATTATTATGTTATCATGATATTATGATGTATGAATATCTCTTAATATGATATATACATTAAAATATCGTTACAACGATAATCGTTAAATATAAGTCTCGTTTCGAAATTCTTGAGTTAGTAGTCTTGTTTTTACATATGTAGTTCATTGTTAACACACTTAATGATATATTTAAATATCATTTTATCATGTTAAATATAGTGTATCAATATTTTAATATGATACATATGTATTTAGTAGACGTTATCATAACGATAATCGTTATATATATCATTTCGAGTTTCTTAACTTAGTAATCTCATTTCTTATGTATATCACACATTGTTAATATACTTATTGAGATACTTACTCATCATAATCTCATGTCAACCATATATATATTTCTATATATACCACAACATGTAGTTTTTACAAATTTGTAACGTTCGTGAATCGCCGGTCAACTTGGGTGATCAATTGTCTATATGAAACTTATTTCATTTAATCAAGTCTTAACAAGTTTGATTGCTTAACACGTTGGAAAGATTTAGTCAAGTAAATATCAATCTCAATTAATATATATAAACGTGGAAAAGTTCAGGTCACTACAGTACCTACCCGTTAAATAAATTTCGTCCCGAAATTTTAAGCTGTTGAAGTTGTTGACGAATCTTCTGGAAATAGATGCGGGTATTTCTTCTTCATCTGATCTTCATGCTCCCAGGTGAACTCGGGTCCTCTACGAGTATTCCATCGAACCTTAACAATCGGTATCGTGTTTTGCTTAAGTCTCTTAATCTCACGATCCATTATTTCGACGGGTTCTTCAATGAATTGAAGTTTTTCATTGATTTGGATTTCGTCCAACAGAATAGTGAGATCTTCTTTAGCAAAACATTTCTTCAAATTCGAGACGTGGAAAGTGTTATGTACAGCCGCGAGTTGTTGAGGTAGCTCCAGTTGGTAAGCTACAGGTCCGACACGATCTATAATCTTGAATGGTCCAATGTACCTTGGATTTAGTTTCCCCCGTTTACCAAATCGAACAACGCCTTTCTAAGGTGAAATCTTAAGCATGACCATTTATCCAATTTCAAACTCTATATCTTTTCTTTTACTGTCCGCGTAGCTCTTTTGTCGACTCTGGGCGGTTTTCAATCGTTGTTGAATTTGGATGATTTTCTCGGTAGTTTCTTGTATTATCTCCGGACCCGTAATCTGTCTATCCCCCACTTCATTCCAACAAATCGGAGACCTGCACTTTCTACCATAAAGTGCCTCAAACGGCGCCATCTCAATACTAGAATGATAACTGTTGTTGTAGGAAAATTCTACAAACGGTAGGTGTCGATCCCAACTGTTTCCGAAATCAATAACACGTGCTCGTAGCATGTCTTTAAGCGTTTGTATTGTCCTTTCGCTCTGCCCATCAGTTTGTGGATGATAGGCAGTACTCATGTCTAGACGAGTATCCAATGCTTGTTGCAATGTCTGCCAGAACCTTGAAACAAATCTACCATCCCTATCAGAGATAATAGAGACGGGTATTCCATGTCTGGAGAAAACCTCCTTCAAATACAATCGCGCCAACTTCTCCATTTTGTCATCTTCTCTCATTGGCAGGAAGTGTGCTGACTTGGTGAGACGATCAACTATTACCCAAATAGTATCATAACCACTTGCAGTCCTTGGCAATTCAGTAATCTAATCCATGGTAATGTTTTTCCATTTTCATTCTGGGATTTCAGGTTGTTGTAGTAGACCTGATGGTTTCTGATGTTCAGCTCTGACCTTAGAACACGTCAAACATTCTCCTACATATTTAGCAATATCGGCTTTCATACCCAGCCACCAAAAGTCTTTCTTGAGATCTTTATACATCTTCCCCGCTCCGGGATGTATTGAATATCTGGTTTTATGTGCTTCCTTAAGTACCATTTCTCTCACATCCCCAAACCTTGGTACCCAAATTCTATCAGCCCTATATCGGGTTCCGTCTTCCCAAATATTAAGATGTTTCTCTGATCCTTTGGGTATCTCATTCTTCAACTTTCCTTCTTTTACAACCCCCTGTTGCACCTCCTTTATTTGAGTAGTAAGGTTAGTACGAATAATTATATTCATAGCTTTTACCCGTATAGGTTCTCTGTCCTTTCTACTCAAAGCGTCAACTACCACATTCGCCTTCCCCGGGTGGTATCGAATCTCAAAATCATAATCATTTAACAGTTCAATCCACCTGCGTTGTCTCAAATTCAGTTGCTTCTGATTAAATATATGTTGGAGACTTTTGTGGTCGGTATATATAATACTTTTGACCCCATATAAATAATGCCTCCAAGTCTTTAATGCAAAAACAACAGCACCCAATTCCAAATCGTGAGTCGTATAATTTTTCTTGTGAATCCTCAATTGTCTAGATGCATAAGCAATCACCTTCGTTCGTTGCATTAATACACAATCGAGACCTTGCTTTGATGTGTCACGATAAATCACAAAATCATCATTCCCTTCAGGAAATGACAATATAGGTACCGTAGTTAGCTTTTTCTTCAATAACTAAAACGCCTTCTCTTGTTCATCCTTCCATCAAATTTCTTCCCTTTATGCGTTAATGCAGTCAAGGGTTTTGCTATTTTGGAGAAATCTTGGATGAATCTTCTATAGTAACCAGCCAATCCTAAAAATTGACGTATATGCTTCGGAGTTTTTGGGGTTTCCCACTTTTCAACGGTTTCAAGCTTTGCTGGGTCCACCTGGATACCTTCTTTGTTCACTATGTGACCGAGGAATTGAACTTCTTCCAACCAAAATGCACACTTTGAAAACTTAGCGTACAGTTTTTCTTTCCTCAATACTTCTAGCACTTTTCTTAAATGTTCTTCATGCTTTTGATCATTCTTTGAGTAAATAAGTATGTCATCGATGAAAACAATGAAAAACTTGTCAAGATATGGCCCACACACTCGGTTCATAAGGTCCATGAACACATCTAGTGCGTTAGTCAATCCAAACGGCATAACCATAAACTCGTAATGACCATAACGCGTCCTAAAAGCAGTTTTTGGAATATCATCCTCCTTTACTCGCATTTGATGATATCCAGAACGTAAATCGATTTTCGAATAAACCGACGAGCCTTGTAGTTGATCAAATAAGTCGTCAATTCTCGGCAGTCGATAACGGTTTTTGATGGTAAGTTTATTCAACTCTCTGTAGTCAATACACAACCTAAATGTACCATCCTTCTTCTTGACAAACAAAACAGGAGCTTCCCATGGTGATGTGCTTGGTCGAATGAAACCACATTCTAATAGTTCTTGCAGTTGGCTTTGCAGTTCTTTCATCTCGCTGGGTGCGAGTCTGTAAGGAGCACGACCTATTGGTGCAGCTCCTGATACACGATCTATTTGAAATTCAATAGATCGATATGGAGGTAGTCCCGGTAATTCTTTCGGAAATACATCGAGAAATTCTTTTGCGACGGGAACATCATTGATGCTCTTTTCTTCAGTTTGTACTTTCTCGACGTGTGCTAGAACAGCATAGCAACCTTTTCTTATTAGTTTTTGTGCCTTCAAATTACTAATAAGATGTAGCTTCGTGTTTCCCTATTCTCCGTACACCATTAAGGGTTCTCCTTCTTCTCGTACAATGCGAATTGTATTTTTGTAACATACGATCTCTGCTTTCATCTCCTTCAGCCAGTCCATGCCAACTATTACATCAAAACTCCCTAACTCTACTGGTATCAAATCAATCTTAAATATTTCACTACCCAGTTTAATTTCTCGATTCTGGCATATATAATATGCTGAAATTAATTTACCGTTTGCTAACTCGAGTAAAAATTTACTATCCAACGGCGTCAATGGACAACTTAATTTAGCACAAAAATCTCTACTTATATAGCTTCTATCCTCACCCGAATCAAATAAAACGTAAGCAGATTTATTGTCAATAAGAAACGTACCCCGTAACAAGCTTCGGGTCTTCTTGTGCCTCTACCGCATTAATATTGAAAACTCTTCCGCGGCCTTGTCCATTTGTGTTCTCCTGGTTCGGGCAATTTCTAATAATGTGGCCCGGTTTTCCACATTTATAACAAACTACATTGGCATAACTTGCTCCGACACTACTTGCTCCACCATTACTCGTTCTGACACCATTTGTTCCTTTTGTTCTGTTAACCCCTGGTCCATAGACCTCACACTTCGCCGCGCTATGACCATTTCTTTTACACTTGTTGCAAAATTTGGTGCGGAACCCCGAGTGATACTTTTCACACCTTTGGCATAGCTGCTTCTGATTGTTGTTGTTGTTGCGGTTGTTATTGTTGTTGGGATGATTGTTGTAGTAGTAGTTGTGGTTGTTGTTGTGCCGTTTGTTGTAGTTGTGATTGATGTTGCGATTGTTGGGATAGTTGTTGTTGTTTTGGTGACTCTTATCACCGTTTTCCTCCCACTTTCTTTTGACTAACTTCACGTTGGCCTCTTCGGCCACCTGTTCTTTAATTCTTCCCTCAATATGGTTCACTAGTTTGTGAGCCATTCTACATGCCTTTTGTATGGAGGCAGGCTCGTGTGAACTTATATCTTCTTGGATTCTCTCCGATAACCCTTTCACAAACGCGTCAATCTTCTCTTCCTCATCTTCGAACGCTCTCGGATATAATAGGCACAATTCTGTGAATCGTCTTTCGTACAAAGTAATATCAAATCCCTATGTTCGTAACCCTCTAAATTCTGACTTAAGCTTATTGACCTCAGTTCTGGGACGGTACTTCTCGTTCATCAAGTGCTTGAATGCTGACCACGGTAGCGCGTAAGCAGCATCTTGTCCTACTTGCTCTAGATAGGTATTCCAACATGTTAACGCAATACATGTGAAGTTATGCGTAGCGTACTTCATTTTGTCTCCTTCAGCACACTTACTTATGGCAAACACCAATTCAACTTTCTCGGTCCACCGTTTCAATCCGATTGGTCCTTCGGTCCCATCAAATTCTGAAGGTTTGCAGGCAGTGAATTTCTTGTAGGAGCATCCTACACGATTTCTTGCGCCGTTAGCTATATTGCTAGATTCAGAGTTATTGTTGGTATGTAGCGCGGCCTGTACTGCGGCTATGTTTGAAGCAAGAAAGGCACGAAATTTCTCTTCGCTCATATTCAAGGTGTGTCGAGTAGTCGGTGCCATTTCCTTCAAAATAGTCAAATGAAACAATTTAATCATACAGAATATTAAGAGTAGTCAATAGTATCTCGTAGCATAATATGAACTCATTTATAAAAGCTTTTTCTTCATATTAGCGTTTTATAAGTTTAAATTCGGGTACTACCTACCCGTTAAGTTCATACTTAGTAGCTAATATACAATTCAACTACTACAATTCCATATGAAAAACTGATTATAATAATATATCACATACAAATATTCTTCAAACTTACAACTTCGCTATATTACATATAACATGAAATATAGTACACTATGAT
Organism: Rutidosis leptorrhynchoides; assembly: GCF_046630445.1. Lineage (NCBI taxonomy): Eukaryota > Viridiplantae > Streptophyta > Magnoliopsida > Asterales > Asteraceae > Rutidosis > Rutidosis leptorrhynchoides. The sequence continues at coordinate 190,256,140 of NC_092342.1, forward strand.
ACAGGACAGTTTTGAAGATAAATCTAGTTAATACGCAAGTTGTTCAGCAAAGGAAATAAAGAAACGTAATTCATAAGTCCAGAAACAAGTCATGCATTCTGGTTTTACTAAGACAACTTCCCATCCTTGGTCTTGTGGAAAATAACCGTTATGACCATTGGCTAGGCAGCATGTTGTAATGTCTTCAAAAGGACGAGGGTTTCGTAATGTCCAACAGCCCCGTAACAATCTAAAAACCTTGTTTCTCACCCCAACTACTGAATCCGTCACTTGTGGGAAAGTTTTATTTAAAAGCTGCAATCCGATGTTCTTTTTCTCACTTTGGTAAGAAGTGAACATCACTAACCCGTAAGCATAACATGCTTCTTTATGTTGCATGTTAGAAGCTCTTTCTAATTCACGAAATCCTATGTTGGGATATGTTGAGTCAAAATAGGTTCTTAACCCGTAGCGTAAAATTGCATTTGGGTTCCCCGCATTTAACGCTTTAAAGAAAACACGGCATAACTTAAAGTCTCCCCAATGTGGTATACCCCACCTATCAAAGGAAAGCCTTTTATAAACTAAGGCATTTCTGGAAAGTCTTTCAAATGTTTGACAAGTTATTTTCGCCATAACTAAATGTGCTGATGAATTCTGACCGACTCTAGACAAGATTTCCTCAACCATATCCTCTGGTAGGTCTTCTAAAATATTTGGTTGTCTACCCTTAACGTCTATTTTGTTTTTATACTGTAAAATAGACAAGGATTCGATTCGTAATAACAAACAATACAAGCAATTTTTTCATAGAACATAAAAGTACAAGCACACTACAATACATTTATTACACAACATGCTCACACCCCTCTAATCTGAATTACTGGTTTCTTTTTCTTCGGACTTAGTTCTTTTTCCTAATTTTCTAGGGATATATGATGTTCCTCTAATACGAGCCATCGTTTTCCACATTGGTTTAGAAAAACCTGGTGGTTTAGAGGTTCCCGGGTTATTGTCACGATATTGAAAATACGGGTGTTGACGGTACATATAAAGTTCATCGGGGTCGGAATCAGATTTCTCTATTTTGATGCCTTTTCCCTTATTATTTTCTTTTGCCTCATTAAATTGGGTCGGGGTAATTTCTATAACATCATCAGAATCCTAATCAGGATCCGATTCATCGTAAAATTTGTAATTTTCCCAATATTTTGCTTCCTTAGCGGAAACACCATTGACCAATATTAACTTTGGTCCATTGGTTGAGGATTTTCTTTTATTTGACCGGTTTTCTGTGGTTCCTACTATTCCCCCCTCCGGAACCTCTTCTTCTTCCAGTTCCTCTTCTTCTGGTTCCCCTTCTTCCGATTTCGTTTCCTCTTTTTCCGGTTCTTCGGGAACTTGTGAATCTTGCCAATATATATTCGACTCTTCGTTATTATTAGGTGAGTCAATGGGATTTGTGCTAGAGGTAGACATCTATCACACAATATCAAACATTTTAAGAGATTAATATATCACATAATATTTACATGTTAATAATATATAGTTTCCAACAAAAATGTTAAGCAATCATTTTTAAAGAAAACACGGTCGAAGTCCAGACTCACTAATGCATCCTAACAAACTCGATAAGACACACTAATGCAAATTTTCTGGTTCTCTAAGACCAACGCTTGGATACCAACTGAAATGTCCCGTTCATATTGGTTATAAACGTTACATATTAATTGATTTCGTTGCGAGATTTTGACCTCTATATGAGACGTTTTTCAAAGACTGCATTCATTTTTAAAACAACCATAACCTTTATTTTATCAATAAAGGTTTTAAAAGCATTACGTAGATTATCAAATAATGATAATCTAAAATATACCGTTTACACATGACCATTACATAATGGTTTACAATAGAAATATATTACATCGACATATGTTTCTTGAATGCAGTTTTTAAACAATATAATACAAACATGGACTCCAAATCTTGTCCTTATTTTACTATGCAACAGCGGAAGCTCTTAGTATTCACCTGAGAATAAACATGCTTTAAACGTCAACAAAAATGTTGGTGAGTTATAGGTTTAACATATATATATATATATATATATATATCAAATCGTAACAATAGACCACAAGATTTCATATTTCAATACACATCCCATACATAGAGATAAAAATCATTCATATGGTGAACACCTGGTAACCGACATTAACAAGATGCATATATAAGAATATTCCCATCATTCCGGGACACCCTTCAGATATGATATAAATTTCGAAGTACTAAAGCATCCGGTACTTTGGATGGGGTTTGTTAGGCCCAATAGATCTATCTTTAGGATTCGCGTCAATTAGGGTGTTTGTTCCCTAATTCTTAGATTACCAGACTTAATAAAAAGGGGCATATTCGATTTCGATAATTCAACCATAGAATGTAGTTTCACGTACTTGTGTCTATTTTGTAAATCATTTATAAAACCTGCATGTATTCTCATCCCAAAAATATTAGATTTTAAAAGTGGGACTATAACTCACTTTCACAGATATTTCCTTCCTCGGAAATAAGACTTGGCCACGGATCGATTCACGAACCTATACAAATATGTACATATATATCAAAGTATGATCAAAATATAATTACAACCATTTTTATTATGTTTTAAAGATTTGAGTGCATTACGTCAGCTGTCCTCGTTAATAACCTACAACCAGTTGTCCACAGTTAGATGTACAGAAATAAATCGATATATATTATCTTGAATCAATCCACGACCCAGTGTATACACGTCTCAGGCTAGATCACAACTCAAAGTATATATATTTTTGGAATCAACCTCAACCTTGTATAGCTAACTCCAACATTACTGCATATAGAGTGTCTATGGTTGTTCCAAATAATATATATACATGGGTCGATATGATATGTCAAAACATTTGCATACGTGTCTATGGTATCCCAAGATTACATAATATATTAGAATACATGTATAATACAATATAAGTTAGCTAGGATATGATTTGTATAGATTTGTTAAACATTTCCCGTAGCTAAAAAGATCAAAAATATCCAATCTTGTTTCACCCATAACTTCTTCATTTTAAATCCGTTTTGAGTGAATCAAATTGCTATGGTTTCATATTGAACTATAATTTAAGAATCCAAACAGAAAAAGTATAGGTTTATAGTTAGAAATTTAAGTTACATGTCAATTACTAAAGAGGTAGTCATTTCCGTCGAAAGAACGACATCTTGATGACCATTTTGAAAAACATACTTTCACTTTGAGTTTAACCAAGATTTTTGGATATAGTTTCATGTTCATATGAAAAATCATTTTCCCAGAAGAAAAACTTTTAAATCAAAGTTTATCATAGTTTTTAATTATCCAAACCAAAACAGCCCCCGGTTTCACTACGACGGCGTATATCGGATTTTATGGTGTTCATCGTGTTTCCAGGTTTTAAATCATTAAATTAGCATATCATATAGATATAGAACATGTGTTTAGTTGATTTTAAAAGTCAAGTTAGAAGGATTAACTTTTGTTTGCGAACAAGTTTAGAATTAACTAAACTATGTTCTAGTGATTACAAGTTTAAACCTTCGAATAAGATAGCTTTATATGTATGAATCGAATGATGTTATTAACATCATTACTACCTCAAGTTTTCTGGATAAAACTATTGGAAATGAGAAAAATGTATCTAGCTTCAAAGGATCCTTGGATGGCTTGAAAGTTCTTGAAGCAGAATCATGACACGAAAACAGTTCAAGTAAGATTTTCACTCGAAATAAGATTGTTATAGTTGTAGAAATTGAATCAAAGTTTGAATATGAATATTACCTTGAATTAGAAAGATAACCTACTATAAATAACAAAGGTTCCTTGATCTTAGATGATTACTTGAAATGGATTAGAAAGCTTGGAAGTAGACTTGCAAACTTGGAAGTATTCTTGATTTTTATGAAACTATACTTATGGAATTTATGAAGAACACTTAGAACTTGAAGATGGAACTTGAGAGAGATCAATTAGATGAAGAAAATTGAAGAATGAAAGTATTTGTAGGTGTTTTTGGTCGTTGGTATATGGATTAGATATAAAGGATATGTAATTTTGTTTTCATGTAAATAAGTCATGAATGATTACTAATATTTTTGTAATTTTCTGAGATATTTCATGCTAGTTGCCAAATGATGGTTCCCACATGTGTTAGGTGACTCACATGGGCTGTTAAGAGATGATCATTGGAGTGTATATACCAACAGTACATACATCTAAAAGCTGTGTTGATAATGCTAAAAACGAACATATATTTCATAGCATTATTCCTCAAGAAAGACAAGCTTTTAGTTGCAATTGTTCTATTTAAAAGTGATATTCGTTTAAATAATAAAAGGTGAAGACAAAAGACAGATTCGACGAATTGAAGACGCAAACGAACAAAAAGCTCAAAAGTACAAAATACAATCAAAGAGGTTCCAATTATTGATAAGAAACGTCTCGAAATTATAAGAGTACAAGATTCAAAACGCAAAGTACAAGATATTAAATTGTACGCAAGGACGTTCGAAAATCCGGAACCGGGACCAGAGTCAACTCTCAACGCTCGACGCAACGGACTAAAAATTACAAGTCAACTATGCACATAAATATAATATAATATTTAAATAATTCTTATAATTATTTATATATTATATAAATAAAAAAATCCGTCGGCAAGAAAGACTCCAAAGTTGGTGAGCTGGAATTTCAAACTCCGCGACTCGCGGAGTTTGAAGGCAGAAAAGGCCGCAAGTCGCGGAGCCACAAAAACTAAAACTCCCTATAAAAGCAAACGAATTCTGATCGCAAAATATAACATATATATCCATCTCTCTATCTATATACGTAATATTTATATTTATAATTTATATTTTAATTTTAATTTTAATTATAATTCTAATAATAAGGGTATGTTAGCAAATGTTGTAAGGGTGTAAGTCGAAATTCTGTCCGTGTAACGCTACGCTATTTTTAATCATTGTAAGTTATGTTCAACCTTTTTATATTAATGTCTCGTAGCTAAGTTATTATTATGCTTATTTAAAACGAAGTAATCATGATGTTGGACTAATTACTAAAAATGGGTAATTGGGCTTTGTACCATAATTGGGGTTTGGACAAAAGAATGACACTTGTGGAAATTAGACTATGGGCTATTAATGGGCTTTATATTTGTTTAACTAAATGATAGTTTGTTAATGTTAATATAAAGATTTACAATTGGGCGTCCCTATAAATTACCATATACACTCGATCGGACACGATGGGCGGGGTATTTATATGTACGAATAATCGTTCATTTAACCGGACACGGGAATGGATTAATAGCCACTAGAATAATTAAAACAGGGGTGAAATTATGTACAAGGACACTTGGTATAATTGATAACAAAATATTAAAACCTTGGGTTACACTCAGTCGACATCCTGGTGTAATTATTAAACAAAGTATTAAAATCTTGTTACAGTTTAAGTCCCCAATTAGTTGGAATATTTGACTTCGGGAATAAGGATAATTTGACGAGGACACTCGCACTTTATATTTATGACTGATGGACTGTTATGGATAAAAACCAGACGGACATATTAAATAATCCAGGACAAAGGACAATTAACCCATGGGCATAAAACTAAAATCAACACGTCAAACATCATGGTTACGGAAGTTTAAATAAGCATAATTCTTTTATTTTATATTTAATTTCCTTTATTTTATATTTAATTGCACTACTAATTATAGCACTTTTATTTATTGTTATTATATTTAATTGCACTTTTAATTATCGTACTTTTTAATTATCGCAAGTTTATTTTATCGCACTTTTATTATTCGCAATTTCATTATCGTTATTTACTTTACGCTTTAAATTAAGTCTTGTATTTATTTATTATTTTACATTTGGTTTTAACTGCGACTAAAGTTTTGAAATCGACAAACCGGTCATTAAACGGTAAAAACCCCCCTTTATAATAATAATATTACTTATATATATATTTGTATTTCTATAAAAGTAAACTAATATAGCGTTAAGCTTTGTTTAAAGATTTTCCCTGTGGAACGAACCGGCCTTACTAAAAACTACACTACTGTACGATTAGGTACACTGCCTATAAGTGTTGTAGCAAGGTTTAAGTATATCCATTCTATAAATAAATAAATATCTTGTGTAAAATTGTATCGTATTTAATAGTATTTTCTTGTAAAATTTAATAGTATTTTATACCCCCACGCTACTACATCAAGTATTTTTGGCGCCGCTGCCGGGGAATCACTTAAAAGCCGGAAGCGCAACGCTAATATAAAAAAAAAAATTTAGTTTACTTTTATTAAAATTCGTTTTTATAAAAATACGTTTTAAATATTCGAAAATATAAAAAGAAAAACAAAAATGTAAGTATTTTTAAGATTTTGTTAAATATTTAAGTTTTATAAAGTTTCTTTATTTTTATATAAGTTTTATTTAAGTATTTTGTTTTTATTTAAAACATATAAAAAAACCGAAAAAAAATTTAATATATATAAATCTATTTTTAAGATATTTTTAAAATTATAAAGTAGTTCTATTTTTATTTAAGTTTTTAAATATAAGTTTTTATTATATAAATATTTGGATATAAACAGAAAATATAAAACAGAAAAAATAAAATAAAATAAAAAACGCGTCAAATTTAAAACTGTACAAGAGTTGAATTTTGGAACCCCGCGACTCGCGGGGTTTGCTGCTTGGAATACCGCAACTCGCGGAGACAATCTGACACGCCACACAGGAACCCTAATCAGCATTAATTACGGAGTAATTATTAATTATTATTATTATTAACCCTAATTAATTATTATTATTATAATTAGTTTTATTTTAAAGTTTCTTTTTATTTAATTTGTTTTATTTAGTTAAATTAGTTTAAATAAAATATAAAATTAATAGATTTAATAAATAATTAATATAAAAATAATATTTTTATAAAAATTGTACTTTTTACAACTTTTAGTTTATTTTTATATTTTATCCCTTTTTAAACGTTTTAGCGTAATATTTGTATTTTTAGCTCATATTTAGTTTTAAACTTAGTTTTTGCCATAATTATTTTTATTTCTAGATTTTTAGGCTTTGCCGTAGAATTCCTTAAGTGCTTTTTCTTTAGACTAAGATTTAGGTACTTTAGAATTTTGCGACGCCTTTTTAAGTTTTAGTTTCTTTTTAAGTTATTTCCATTTGGGATTTAGGTTTTCCTGTAAGCTTTAATATTTTTAGACGACTTTTACCTATGTATCAATTATCATTCCAATTAGTAATCTCAATTTGTGATTATAATTTTAAGTTAGTTGTAGTAATAAGGTTAGGTTAGTTAAGTGTTTTTAAGTGTTATAAGTTTCTTTTATTTTTCCGTCACCTTTTATTTTTCAACCATTTTTCTTTTTCGACCTTTTTCCGACGCGCTCTTTTTCTTTCTTATTTCTCGCTATTCTAGTTTTAGGACATAGATTTTTATTCTACTTCTTATCTAAATTTCTTAAAATTACGAAAATTTAATTTAAGTGGTTAAATTGATAGACATCAAAATTTTCTGGTTCGTAGTAATAGTTGGATTTGTACGTGGACAGGGTTATTGGAGCCAAACAGTCCTCAATTATATTGAGACCAAACGAATCCTGCCCCTCTGCTGCATCTTTTGGCTATTCGAAACGTGGGCAAAATCAGAAAAGTCTATTGATTGGATAACTTATTATAATTTTTCTTTCCTTTTAAAAACTAATAGGATATTCAGTGAATGCACCGAGCAAGACGTTCACCACCTTTTGTACGTTCACCACCTATAACTAGATCAAGACATTTAGCAAATATTACTGCCATTGATTTTTCTTTAGAATCGTCATCCAGTCGACCAAGTACTCCAGTTCAAATTTCCGATAATCCATTTTTTGAACCCGACCTCACAATTGAGAATCCGGAGAATATTCAGGGACGATTCATAGATCCTGAACCACTAAACTTTCCTCCGGAACCACCAATCATTCAAACAGAGATTGTTGAGGAACGAACCATTAAATCAGAATCCTCTAGTGATTTCGATTCAACAAATTCAATTATGGAGAATCTGGAACCTTTAAGTATGGAAGACCGAATGAGAGCTAAACGCACTGGCCAAGGTCACGCAATTACTCATCCAGACATTAATGCGCCAGATTATGAAATCAAAGGACAAATTCTACACATGGTGACTAATCAATGCCAATTTAGTGGTGCGCCGAAGGAAGATCCAAATGAACATCTACGTACCTTTAATAGGATCTGCACACTATTTAAAATCCGAGAAGTGGAGGATGAACAGATATATCTCATGTTATTTCCCTGGACTTTAAAGGGAGAAGCCAAAGATTGGTTGGAATTGTAACATCCCGCCTTTTTCCGTCAACTTTTCCGTATAACTATTTAAGTTCCGTTAGATGTTTATAACACATCTCGTTAATATGCGTTTGAATTATCTTGTTAGGTAATTCCCGCACCCGATTTAAGTTGAGGGACCAATCTTGCCAAATGTTGAAACTTGTGACTAGGTCAAAGAGTCAAACTCTCATTCTATCCATTCATTCATCTCTTCCAATTTCTTAATACTTCAACTTTTTCTCTCAACTTCAAGAACAAAGATTCATCATCCAAAACCGAGCTAGTGATCTTCTTGCCAAACAAAATACATATTTGAACTCCTCGTGATCCCCTCTTCGATTTCATACCGGTTTCATCAATTTTGGGTAACTTTCTAAAATCACTAATCTTTGTGTTCTTGAGATTTTTAAGTTATAAGTTTGTTAATTAGTATCTATGGCTCAAGTCTAGTTTGTTTATGTGTTTTGTATGCTCGTTTTGATATTTTGAAGTAACTAGTTCATATGGAAAGTTAACATGTTTAATCTTGAGTTTTAAGTGTTTATATGTTGTTTGATGTTATGAGTTCATGTTTTAATCTTGTTCCTAGTGTTACTAGCTTCATTTGGATGTAAAGAGTGATCAAAGAAACCCCTTAAACTTGATTATGAAATTTGGTGATTTTTGGTTAGGGTTTCATGAACTAAGAATGAATTTTTGATGCATTAAATGACATGAAATGTTAATGGTAAGTGTTAGGTTGTGTTGTATGCTTAATTACCTTCGAAACGGCATATTGTTCATGTAATTTGGTTGCCGAATCATTAAATGGCATTTATGACTTGTGTGTATTGAATGAGGGTCACTAAATGCGGTTTTTGGTTGATGTATGTGAAAGTTTAATTGATAATAAATGCATAGTTATGTTCCTTGTCAAAATACCTTTCCGGTGATATAAAATACATGCCTCGAATGTTTGCGGTTTGTAAATTGTGTGGGTTTGAGTTTTGATTCGTGTACTTAGGAGTTCAGCAAACAGGGCCTGAAATCATGCCTAGACGCCGTCCCAGGAATCAGGACGCCGTCCTGCCCTTAAAACCTAGACGCCGTCTAGGATACCAAGACGCCGTCTTGCTCTTTAAAATGGGACGCCGTCTAGCCTAATTGGGACGCCGTCCCATTACACTAAAGTGGGCTGTTTGCGAGGCCTTTTGACATAAAATGTTTAGGACGTTCTAGACCTCCAATTTACGTGTAACTTGTTTTAACATGCTTATATATGATTAAAAACTTCAGAAAATTTGTCCGAGACCCGACCCGAACGTGTTGACTTTTTCGTTGACTTTGACCCGACCAAGTCTGACTTTTAATCAAACTTGACCAATTACTTATGTAATCTTTCTAACTTGTTTCTATACGTGTACCTTGCATGAAACTTGACTATTTGCTTCACATGCTTCGTAATCGAGTCGTATTGAGCCATAGGACTAATTGAACAACTTTGACCCCTCGTGACTTTCGTTATTGATACAACCTATTTGTTTAGGTCAAGACTAGCATTGTTACTGCACGTTTACTTGTCGAAGTACTTTTTGGTTCGTGCATACAAGGTGAGATCATAGTCCCACTTTTTACTCTTTTGAACTTACTTTTGGGATGAGAAAACATAAACGATTCTTTTGAACTAAGTGAACACAAGAACGGGAAAACAAACATTCTACATACGAGTTTAGAACGAAAATCCTCAATCCGATTATCATTAGTTACATCAGATGGTGTAAGCGAGAACTTATGTTATATGGCCATATGGGTTTGACAAACCCTCATTCAAACGGTTCGCTACCGTTTACGAAGGAAATATATTTTCGGGAACAGTGTTGTTCTAGCACTAATTGATGGGGTATTCAACGGACGGAACGTTAAGCTTTGATAATTGGGTGCTCGTGAATATTAACTTTTAGAATGTACTATGGCTTTATCGATGTTGCAAATCTTGTGGTTCAACTTACTATTACTCATTTACTTATTTAAACCTATGATTTCACCAACGTTTTCGTTGACAGATTCTCTATGTTTTTCTCAGGTCCTTGAACTTAGGTGATACATGCTTCCGCTCATACTATTTGATACTTGCATTGGATGTCGAGTATACTTGCTTACGTGGAGCGTCTTTTTGACTACTTTTAATCGTGTCGCACGTGTTTCATACAAACTTTAAACATTGTTATGTACTTGTTATGGAAACTACTTTTGTAAACTTTGAAACACCCTTATTTATGAAATGAATGCGACATACTTTTCGGTCAAACTTTGTTATAAAGACTTACGACCATGTAATGGGACCATACGTAGATGACGCCGTCATTTGACGATTTGTCGGGGTCGCTACAAGTGGTATCAGAGCCTTGGTTGTAGGGATTTAGAGTTCATTGGTGTCAACCCCGAGTCTTAGGGTACATTGGTGAGTCTAGACTACAACCGGCATATAGACTTGACGTAGGAATTACTTGACTATTTGTGCATTTATACTCGAACTCTCTTACTCATATCTACTCTTATCCTATCTAAATCTTGCGTTGTATAATTTAATTGACACGCCACCTTGACTATATGATGTAATGTCGAATGCACATATGAATTAGGGTAATATAATTCCCGGAAATTATATTACGGTGACTCATATGAACATACCGACATTATGACATAAAGAATTTAAGGCGGGTCAAGGATAATTTTCTCTCTATCTTTATCCCATATCACGGTTAGTATTATTTAGAATACTAACCAACGGTATTCTTTTGTTTTGAAGGAACAATGGCTCCTCGTCGTGTACGCCGCAATGAAACTCCCGAACAAGCTCTCGAACGGATGATAGCTACCGCCGTAGATGCGGCCATGGCCGGTCACTCTTCCAACAACAATAACAATAACAACAACCACAACAACAACAACAACAACAATGGGGCCGGTAACTCAAACGAGGGATGCTCCTACAAAGCTTTCATGGGGTGCAAACCTCACACTTATGATGGAACCGGTGGACCGGTTGTGCTTACTCGTTGGTTTGAACAAACCGAGGCCGTCTTTAGCATAAGCGGTTGTCGGGATCAAGACAAGGTCAAATACTCCACCCACACTTTCTCCGGAATTGCTCTAACATGGTGGAACACCTATGTTCAATCGGTGGGTACCGATGAAGCTCATGCCCTCTCTTGGGCCGATTTGAAGGAAAAGATGATTGTCGAATACTTTCCGCGCGAAGAAACCCGAAAGCTCGAGGAAGAACTAAGAGCTTTGAAAGCGGTCGGAAACGATCTTAAGGCTTATAATCAACGTTTCGCCGAACTATCCTTAATGTGTCCTAATCTTGTTAACCCCGAATCTCAAAGGATTGAGCTCTACATGCTCGGTCTTCCAAAAAGCATCAAACAAGGGGTGATGTCATCCAAACCCACTACTCATCAAGCCGCTATGAACATGGCTCGCCAACTAATTGAAACGGTTGACGAAATCGTAGTACCGGCTCCTAAGGCCGAGGACAAGTCGGGTGGCAACAAAAGGAAATGGGAAGCCACTCCATCAACCAACTACAACAACAACACTTTCACCAAAAAGCCTTTCAACAACGACGGCAAGAAGGGTTATGTCGGAAACTTACCTTTTTGCAACAAATGCCACAAGCATCATCACGGTGAATGTAACAAGCTAGTTTGTCACCGTTGCCAAGGTGTTGGTCATAGGGCCAACAATTGCACAAGCGTCGCCCCCGTTGCTCGAAAGGGGCCCAACCCTCCAAAAACGGTCACTTGTTACGAATGTGGCCAAACGGGCCATTATAAGAACGAATGCCCGAAAAAGAAAGCCAACCCCAACAACCGAGGTCGAGCCTTTAACATCAACACCGAGGAAGCCCGAGATGACAATGAACTAGTCACGGGTACGTTTCTTCTCAACAACTCTTATGTTACTTGCTTATTCGATTCGGGTGCCGATAAATGTTTTGTGTCTAAGACTTTGGCTCCTACCCTTTGCACTCCACCACACCCTTTAGATACTACTTATTCCATCGAAGTGGCCGACGGAAAACTCTTAAGTGCCGACACATATTACCGGGGGTGTACTTTAAACATTTTGGGTAATGAATTTGAAATTGACTTGATACTCATGGAATTAGGGAGTTTTGATGTAATAATCGGTATGAATTGGATGGTCAAAAATAAATCTCACATTCTTTGCGATCTTCACGCAATCCGAATTCCTATCGAGAATGGTGAACCATTGATTGTCTATGGCGATAAGAGTTGCACCAGACTCAACCTCGTTTCGTGCCTTAAAGTTAGAAAACTGCTCCGTAAGGGTTGTTTTGCGATCCTTGCTCACGTTAAGAAAGTCGAGTCCGATGAGAAGCACATCGATGATGTGCCAATTGTTAGTGACTATTCCGATGTATTTCCCGACGAATTGCCGGGTCTTCCGCCTCATCGACCGGTCGAATTCCAAATCGATCTTATTCCGGGAGCCGCACCCGTAGCACGTGCACCATATAGACTCGCCCCATCCGAAATGCAAGAATTGCAAAGTCAAATCCAAGAACTACTTGATCGTGGTTTTATCCAACCTAGCCATTCACCTTGGGGCGCTCCGATTTTGTTTGTTAAAAAGAAAGACGGATCCCTACGAATGTGCATTGATTATCGTGAACTAAATAAATTGACGGTTAAGAACCGATATCCTCTTCCTCGCATCGATGACCTCTTTGATCAACTACAAGGGTCTTGTGTATATTCGAAAATCGATCTCCGCTCGGGTTATCATCAAGTGAGGGTTAAGGGGGAGGATGTCTCCAAAACCGCTTTCCGAACTCGTTATGGTAGTTATGAATTCCTTGTCATGCCATTTGGTCTCACTAACGCACCGGCGGTGTTCATGGATCTTATGAACCGCGTGTGCAAACCGTATCTCGATAAATTCGTTATTGTGTTCATTGATGACATATTGATCTATTCTAAAAATGAAGAAGAGCACGAACAACATCTCCGACTTGTGCTTGAACTTTTAAGACAAGAACAACTCTATGCCAAATTCTCCAAGTGTGAATTTTGGTTAAAGGAAGTTCAATTTCTTGGTCATGTTGTAAGTGACCAAGGTATTAAAGTCGATCCAACGAAAATCGAAGCCATTAGCAAATGGGAGACTCCTACTACTCCTACTCACATTCGTCAATTTTGGGTCTCGCCGGGTACTATCGTAGATTCATCGAAAATTTCTCTTTGGTTGCACGTCCTCTAACCGCATTGACTCACAAGGGAAAGAAATTCATTTGGGCGACCGAACATGAATCCGCATTCCAAATCTTGAAAACGAAGCTAACCACCGCTCCTATCTTGTCACTTCCCGAAGGCAATGATGACTTTGTTGTATATTGCGATGCCTCAAAACATGGTTTTGGGTGTGTATTGATGCAACGAACGAAAGTCATTGCTTATGCTTCTCGACAACTCAAAATTCATGAACGAAACTATACGACACATGATCTCGAACTCGGAGCCGTTGTCTTTGCACTTAAAATGTGGAGACACTATCTTTATGGAACCAAGAGTACTATCTTCACCGATCACAAAAGCCTTCAACACATTTTCGATCAAAAGCAACTAAACATGAGACAACGAAGGTGGATTGAAACCTTAAACGATTACGATTGCGAGCTTCGTTACCATCCCGGGAAGGCAAATGTAGTAGCCGATGCCTTAAGTCGAAAAGAAAGAGCGGTGCCTCTCCGTGTCCGAGCTTTAAACATCACCATTCACACCAACCTTAATAGCCAAATTCGGGTAGCCCAAGATGAGGCTCTCAAGGATGAAAACATCTCTCTCGAACACTTGAACGTCCTCACCTCTCGATTCGAAGTTAAAGAAAACGGACTCCGATATTTCGCCGGAAGAATTTGGGTGCCTAGTTATGGGGATCTACGAAGCCTTATTTTAGATGAAGCCCATAAGTCACGATACTCGATTCACCCCGGTGCCAATAAGATGTACCACGACCTTAAACAACTATATTAGTGGCCGAACATCAAAAGAGACGTAGCCACTTATGTTTCCAAGTGTTTGACATGTTCCAAAGTCAAAGCCGAACACCAAAGACCGTCCGGACTACTTCAACAACCCGAGATCCCGCAATGGAAGTGGGAAAGGATAACGATGGATTTTATCACCAAGCTACCAAAAACGACGGGCGGTTATGATACCATTTGGGTTATTGTTGACTGTCTCACCAAATCCGCACACTTCCTTGCCATGAAAGAAACGGACAAAATGGAGAAACTTGCACAACTTTACATTAAGGAGATCGTAGCCCGACACGGTGTACCTTTATCGATTATCTCCGACCGAGATGGCCGTTTCGTTTCTAGATTTTGGCGTACATTGCAAGAAGCGTTGGGAACGCGTTTAGACATGAGCACCGCATATCATCCTCAAACTGATGGACAAAGCGAACGTACAATTCAAACCTTATAGGACATGTTACGAGCTTGCGTGGTTGATTTCGGAAACGCTTGGGACAAGCACTTACCTCTCGCCGAGTTCTCTTACAACAATAGTTATCACGCGAGTATTAAAGCCGCACCTTTTGAAGCGCTATATGGCCGCAAATGTCGTTCACCTCTTTGTTGGGCCGAGGTAGGCGACGTGCAAATCACCGGACCCGAACTCATTCACGAAACCACCGAGAAAATCATTCAAATTCGAGATAGGCTTAGGACGGCCCGAAGTCGTCAAAAGAGCTATACCGACAAACGACGCAACGATCTTGAATTTCAAGCCGGTGACCGAGTAATGTTAAAAGTCGCACCTTGGAAGGGTGTAATCCGTTTTGGGAAACGCGGGAAGCTAAATCCGCGGTATATTGGTCCTTTCGAAATCTTGGAGCGTATTGGAACCGTTGCTTATCGTTTAGACCTTCCGCCTCAATTGAACTCCGTTCATCCTACCTTCCATGTATCTAACTTGAAAAAGTGTCTTGCCGAAACCGATATCGTCATCCCTCTCGAAGAACTTACTATTGATGACAAACTTCATTTTGTGGAGGAACCGGTTGAAATTGTGGACACCTCCGTCAAGACATTGAAACAAAGCCGAATTCCGATTGTCAAGGTTCGTTGGAATGCCAAAAGAGGACCCGAGTTTACTTGGGAAAGACAAGATCAAATGCAAAGGAAGTATCCTCATCTATTCGTGAATTCGGAAACGCAAGACCTCGAGGAAGAAACAACGACTACAACGCCTGCTTAAATTTCGGGACGAAATTTCTTTTAAGGTGTAGGTAATGTAACATCCCGCCTTTTTCCGTCAACTTTTCCGTTTAACTATTTAAGTTCCGTTAGATGTTTATAACACATCTCGTTAATATGCGTTTGAATTATCTTGTTAGGTAATTCCCGCACCCGATTTAAGTTGAGGGACCAATCTTGCCAAATGTTGAAACTTGTGACTAGGTCAAAGAGTCAAACTCTCATTCTATCCATTCATTCATCTCTTCCAATTTCTTAATACTTCAACTTTTTCTCTCAACTTCAAGAACAAAGATTCATCATCCAAAACCGAGCTAGTGATCTTCTTGCCAAACAAAATACATATTTGAACTCCTCGTGATCCCCTCTTCGATTTCATACCGGTTTCATCAATTTTGGGTAACTTTCTAAAATCACTAATCTTTGTGTTCTTGAGATTTTTAAGTTATAAGTTTGTTAATTAGTATCTATGGCTCAAGTCTAGTTTGTTTATGTGTTTTGTATGCTCGTTTTGATATTTTGAAGTAACTAGTTCATATGGAAAGTTAACATGTTTAATCTTGAGTTTTAAGTGTTTATATGTTGTTTGATGTTATGAGTTCATGTTTTAATCTTGTTCCTAGTGTTACTAGCTTCATTTGGATGTAAAGAGTGATCAAAGAAACCCCTTAAACTTGATTATGAAATTTGGTGATTTTTGGTTAGGGTTTCATGAACTAAGAATGAATTTTTGATGCATTAAATGACATGAAATGTTAATGGTAAGTGTTAGGTTGTGTTGTATGCTTAATTACCTTCGAAACGGCATATTGTTCATGTAATTTGGTTGCCGAATCATTAAATGGCATTTATGACTTGTGTGTATTGAATGAGGGTCACTAAATGCGGTTTTTGGTTGATGTATGTGAAAGTTTAATTGATAATAAATGCATAGTTATGTTCCTTGTCAAAATACCTTTCTGGTGATATAAAATACATGCCTCGAATGTTTGCGGTTTGTAAATTGTGTGGGTTTGAGTTTTGATTCGTGTACTTAGGAGTTCAGCAAACAGGGCCTGAAATCATGCCTAGACGCCGTCCCAGGAATCAGGACGCCGTCCTGCCCTTAAAACCTAGACGCCGTCTAGGATACCAAGACGCCGTCTTGCTCTTTAAAATGGGACGCCGTCTAGCCTAATTGGGACGCCGTCCCATTACACTAAAGTGGGCTGTTTGCGAGGCCTTTTGACATAAAATGTTTAGGACGTTCTAGACCTCCAATTTACGTGTAACTTGTTTTAACATGCTTATATATGATTAAAAACTTCAGAAAATTTGTCCGAGACCCGACCCGAACGTGTTGACTTTTTCGTTGACTTTGACCCGACCAAGTCTGACTTTTAATCAAACTTGACCAATTACTTATGTAATCTTTCTAACTTGTTTCTATACGTGTACCTTGCATGAAACTTGACTATTTGCTTCACATGCTTCGTAATCGAGTCGTATTGAGCCATAGGACTAATTGAACAACTTTGACCCCTCGTGACTTTCGTTATTGATACAACCTATTTGTTTAGGTCAAGACTAGCATTGTTACTGCACGTTTACTTGTCGAAGTACTTTTTGGTTCGTGCATACAAGGTGAGATCATAGTCCCACTTTTTACTCTTTTGAACTTACTTTTGGGATGAGAAAACATAAACGATTCTTTTGAACTAAGTGAACACAAGAACGGGAAAACAAACATTCTACATACGAGTTTAGAACGAAAATCCTCAATCCGATTATCATTAGTTACATCAGATGGTGTAAGCGAGAACTTATGTTATATGGCCATATGGGTTTGACAAACCCTCATTCAAACGGTTCGCTACCGTTTACGAATGAAATATATTTTCGGGAACAGTGTTGTTCTAGCACTAATTGATGGGGTATTCAACGGACGGAACGTTAAGCTTTGATAATTGGGTGCTCGTGAATATTAACTTTTAGAATGTACTATGGCTTTATCGATGTTGCAAATCTTGTGGTTCAACTTACTATTACTCATTTACTTATTTAAACCTATGATTTCACCAACGTTTTCGTTGACAGATTCTCTATGTTTTTCTCAGGTCCTTGAACTTAGGTGATACATGCTTCCGCTCATACTATTTGATACTTGCATTGGATGTCGAGTATACTTGCTTACGTGGAGCGTCTTTTTGACTACTTTTAATCGTGTCGCACGTGTTTCATACAAACTTTAAACATTGTTATGTACTTGTTATGGAAACTACTTTTGTAAACTTTGAAACACCCTTATTTATGAAATGAATGCGACATACTTTTCGGTCAAACTTTGTTATAACGACTTACGACCATGTAATGGGACCATACGTAGATGACGCCGTCATTTGACGATTTGTCGGGGTCGCTACAGGAATCGTTACCTGAAGGGGCGATTGATACATGGGACGTTTTAGTTGAAAAATTTCTTAAACAATTCTTTCCTGCATCTAAAGCCGTAAGACTTCAAGGAGAAATTGTCACGTTCACACAGAAGCCGAATGAAACTCTATATGAGGCGTGGACTAGATTTGGAAAGTTGTTAAGAGGATGTCCGCAACATGGATTAGACACCTGTCAAATAGTACAAATATTCTACCAAGGATGCGACATCACTACAAGGAAAGACATAGATATAGCAGCTGGTGGTTCTATTATGAAGAAAACCGAAACTGATGCTTACAAAATTATTGATAACACTGCTTCCCACTCACATGAGTGGCACCAAGAAAAAGATATCGTTAGATCATCTAAAGCAGCTAGAGCCGATTCTAGCCATGACTTAGATTCCATTTCCGCAAAGATAGATGATGTCGAGAGACGAATGGAAAAGATGACTAAAGATATTCACTCAATACGAATTAGTTGTGAGCAGTGTGGAGGACCACATTTGACAAAAGATTGTCTCAGTATTGAATTAACAATGGAACAAAGAGAGAATATTTCATACATAAACCAAAGGCCTGGAAATAATTATCAGAATAATTATCAACCACCAAAACCTATTTACAATCAAAACCAGAATTATAACCGAAATATTTCATACAACAACCAACAAGGTCCTAGCAATCAACAAGTATCCAATAATACTTACAACCAGCAAAGACCTAATTTTCAAAACAAACCACCACAATAAACCGATGATAAAAAGCCGAATTTAGAAGATATGATGACGAAGCTAGTTGAAACTCAAACGCAGTTTTTCACATCTCAGAAACAAACTAATGAACAAAATGCTCAAGCATTTAGAAATCAACAAGCTTCTATTCAAAATCTGGAACAAGAAGTAAGTAACCTAGCAAAGTTAATAGGTGAAAGAAAACCGGGAAGTCTACCTAGTGATACAAATGCTAACCCTCGGAATGAAACAGCTAAAGCCATTACCACAAGAAGTGGTACAACACTTAAACCACCTGAAATACCTGTAACTTCTGATGAAGCTATTCCTACTCCACAAGAACCACAACCTGATCAAGATAAGGAAAAAGAACCGGTAGTTGAGAAGGTTAATGAAGATAACAAAGTTAAGGATAAACCTTATGTTAAACCATACCAACCACCACTTCCTTACCCGAGTAAAATGAAGAAAGAGAAACTTGAAGCTGAGCAATCCAAATTCTTGGATATGTTTAAACAGATAAATGTAAATCTTCCTTTCATTGATGTGATTTCAGGAATGCCTAGATATGCTAAATTCTTGAAAGATCTAATCTCAAATAGAAAGAAAATGGAAGAACTCTCGGCTGTTACCATGAATGCTAATTGTTCAGCAGTGCTGTTGAATAAGATACCAGAAAAACTATCTGATCCAGGAAGTTTCACAATTCCATGTTTTCTGGGTAGTCTTAGTTCAATAGAAGCATTGGCAGACTTAGGTGCTAGTATAAATCTAATGCCATATTCACTATGCAACTAGCCGATAGATCAATAAAATATCCTAGAGGGATAATGGAGAACATGCTAGTTAAAGTTGGTACTTTAGTATTTCCAGTAGATTTTGTTGTTCTGGACATGGAAGAAGATTCTCAAGTTCCTCTCATATTAGGAAGACCATTCTTAAACACAGCTAAAGCAATGATAGACGTGTTCGGTAAGAAATTGACCCTAAGTATAGAGGATGAGAGTGTTACCTTTTTAGTTGATAGAGCAATGCAACAACCACAATCTGCAGATGATACATGTTATTATATTCAAACTATAGATGCACATGTAGAATTGTTAGAAGAATTTCCAGAATTACAAGGAACAGGAGAATGTTCTTTAGGAGAAGGTAATGAACCAATTGATGAAGTTGAAATGTTAGCTACACTTATAGCTAATGGATATGAACCAACAACAGAAGAAATTCAAATGCTAAAAGAAGAAGACAGATATCGATACAAATCATCGATAGAAGATCCTCCAAAATTAGAGTTAAAGCCACTTCCAAACCATTTGGAATACGCTTATTTACATGGTGAATCTGAATTACCTGTAATAATATCGTCTTCTCTTACTGAAAATGAGAAATCACAACTCATTTCTGTGTTGAAAGCTCATAAACCAGCCATTGCATGGAAGATTCATGATATTAAAGGAATAAGTCCTTCGTATTGCACACATAAAATCCTTATGGAAGAAGGTCATAAAACGTATGTGCAACGCCAACGAAGACTAAATCCTAATATGCAAGATGTAGTTAAAAAAGAAATTATTAAACTGCTAGACGCAGGTCTAATTTATCCAATCTCTGATAGTCCATGGGTAAGCCTAGTTCAATGCGTGCCTAAGAAGGGTGGCATGACTGTCATTACAAATGAGAAAAATGAGCTTATTCCTACTAGGACTGTAACAGGATGGCGTGTATGTATTGATTATAGAAAATTAAATGACGCCACCAGAAAAGATCACTTTCCCTTACCTTTCATTGATCAAATGTTGGAAAGATTAGCCGGAAATAGTTACTATTGTTTTCTAGATGGATTTTCCGGATATTTTCAAATTCCAATAGCACCCGAGGACCAAGAGAAAACCACATTCACGTGCCCTTATGGTACTTTTGCTTACAAACGCATGCCATTTGGACTTTGTAACGCCCCTGCAACCTTTCAAAGGTGTATGATGGCGATTTTTCATGACATGATAGAAGAATGCATGGAAGTTTTCATGGATGACTTTTCAGTCTTCGGTGATACATTTGAAACATGTCTAGCTAATCTTGAACGAATGCTTATTAGATGCGAACAATCAAATCTAGTTCTTAATTGGGAGAAATGCCATTTTATGGTTAAAGAAGGCATCGTTCTTGGACATAAAATTTCAAAAGAAGGAATTGGAGTGGATAGAGCTAAAGTAGATGTAATTGCTAAACTTCCACATCCCACCAATGTTAGAGGAGTTAGGATTTTTCTAGGGCATGCCGGTTTTTACCGACGTTTCATAAAAGATTTTTCTAAAATTGCCACTCCTATGAATAAACTCCTAGAAAAGGATGCTCCATTCATCTTTTCAGATGAGTGTATCAAATCTTTTAATATTCTTAAAGAGAAACTCACTAATGCGCCGATCATGATAACACCAAATTGGAATCTACCATTTGAACTAATGTGCGATGCAAGTGATTTTGCAATGGGAGCCGTTTTAGGACAAAGGATTGAAAAACGATTTCAACCTATATATTATGCTAGTAAGACGTTACAAGGAGCACAAACGAACTATACAACTACTGAAAAAGAACTCCTTGCTATTGTCTTTGCTTTTGACAAATTTCGATCATATCTCGTTCTAGCAAAAACGGTGGTCTATACCGACCATTCTGCTCTTAGATATCTATTTTCAAAACAAGATGCTAAACCAAGATTAATCCGTTGGATCTTACTCTTACAAGAGTTTGATATTGAAATCCGAGATAAAATAGGAGCAGAAAATCTCGCCGCTGATCATCTTTCTCGTCTTGAAAATCCCGAATTAGAAGTTCTAAATGAATCGGCAATACAAGACAACTTTCCTGATGAATATCTATTGAAGTTAGATTATAAAGAAATTCCATGGTTTGCAGACTATGCAAACTACCTAGTTTGTGGATTCCTTGAAAAAGGATTATCGTACCAAAAACGAAAGAAATTCTTCAGTGATATAAAACACTATTTTTGGGAAGATCCACATCTGTTTAAAAGTTATCCCGATGGAATAATACGCCGATGTGTATTTGGAGATGAAGCTAGTAAAATTTTAAACCATTGTCACACAGGACCAACAGGAGGGCATTATGGGCCTCAACTAACAGCTAGAAAAGTTTATGATGCTGGATTCTATTGGCCTACAATTTACAAAGACGCACACCTTCTTTGCAAATCCTGTGATGCTTGTCAAAGGGACAGAAAAATAAGTCAACTTGATAAAATGCCACAAAATGTCATACAAGTATGTGAAGTATTTGACATTTGGGGTATTGACTTTATAGGTCCATTTCCAAAATCTCATAATAATCTATATATACTCGTAGCCATTGATTATGTATCTAAATGGGCGGAAGCACAAGCTCTCCCAACTAACGATGCACGAGTTGTAGTTAACTTTTTAAAACGTCTTTTTACAAGGTTCGGAACACCGAAAGCTTTAATAAGTGATCGGGGTACTCATTTCTGTAATAATCAACTTGATAAAGTTCTTAAAAGATATGGAGTAACTCATAAAATCTCCACCGCATATCATCCACAAACAAGTGGACAAGTTGAAAATACCAACCGAGCTTTAAAACGTATTCTAGAGAAAACCGTAGGATCAAATCCGAAGGAATGGTCCATTAAATTGGAGGATGCACTCTGGGCTTTTAGAACAGCCTACAAAACTCCAATTGGAACCACATCTTTTAGACTTGTTTATGGAAAAGCATGTCATCTTCCAGTATAAATTGAACACAAAGCATTTTGGGATTTGAAGACATGTAATCTTGATTTACATGAAGCCGGACGTCTACGATTAAGTCAACTAAACGAATTAGAAGACATGAAGCATACGAAAATTCGTTAATCTATAAAGAAAGAACGAAGAAATGGCATGATAAAAGAATCAGAAGTTCAAAAGAATTTAAAGAAGGAGACAGAGTTCTTCTTTTCAATTCACGATTCAAGTTATTTCCTGGAAAATTGAAATCAAGATGGTCTGGACCATTCATAGTCAAAAGAGTTTTTCCATACGGAACTGTAGAATTGATAAATTCAAATGGGATTGAATTTAAAGTTAATGGTCACAGAGTTAAACATTACATACATGGTCCGATGGAAGTTGACAACGAAGTTAATTACAATTTCGACACCATAGCTAACTAAGTGTGGGGAGAATCAAGTCTTTAAAGGATAATATGTATTTCTGTTAGAGTTAGATTGTCTGTTTTCGTGTAGTTCTCGAAAATGGAACCCGAACGGTCTTTCCCTAGCAGACCCTAAAGAACTAGTCTTCTCCCCCCATTCTGAATTTTTATTTTTTTAGGAAATGAAGACTGCCTGTGAACTAAACCATGGTCTAATGCTACACGCTTTGATCACTAAACGTAATAATGACACACTTCCGAGTGAAATAGTATCAGTAATCAGAGAAAGATTGGACGGAGTTAGAAAAGAATCCAGATGCGAAGATAATAAGTTACAATTTGGTAAAGGAAAATTAAAATCCGCAGCGAAAAGAAGAGCACGACACCTAGAACGATGTCACAAATGCGGAAAATGGTCACATGGAGGTAAATGTTCAAATAATCAAACCTATTCAAATACCGAATTTGTTACTTTATGCAGAGACGGACCGTTCATATGTTTAGAAGAAAACACACTGAATGCTCGAGGTTACGCCTATGTAGCTATGGAAAACCAATTAAACCGACTATCTTATGAATGGGATAGATCATATAACTAAGAAATCTATCTCACAGGTAAGTCTGTGCAGTTTTTATTTTTTTTTTATTTTTATTTTTAACATTTTGATAATAAACGCTAATTTGTTCGCTATAAAGTATTAAATTGGTATTGAATAAAATTAGGTTTGGCGACCGAAATTATTGATATCATTCAAAAATTTATTACATCACTGCGAAATTTAACGTTTATTCTTAATGTATAAATATCTTTAATCAATCAACCCAAAATATTTCAAAAATTCGTCATGAGTTAAATTAGGTCTTGGAACCGAAATTACTTTACCGAAAAGAGGGGCGCATATTTTTGATAATATTTGATTGATTAAAGTGGGATAAAAAGCCAAAAAGATTTTTAATTTTATTTTTACCATGTTTTTAAAATTAATATATAAATCTTAAATTAATATTGTAAACTTTGTAAAAACAATATATTTAAAATTGTAAATATTTGAAAAATTAATATAAGTTTGGTGTGAATTTATAATATGAATTTTTAAATTAAGTTTGGTGTGAATTTTTACTTTTTAAAAATAAAATAAAATAAGAATTTTTAATTTTATGCATTTCAAATTTTAAGTTTGGTGTGAATTTTTAATATTAATTTTGAATTTTATGTATTTTTATTTTAAGTTTGGTGTGAATTTAAAAACAAAAATTTACTTTATCTCATTAAGTTAAAAATATGATTTTTAAAATTCGTCGTAAGTTGAAGACTAGGTCTTTGAACCGAAATTGCTTTACCCAAGGGAGGGACGAGAACTTTTATTATCATTATTTTTAATCTTATTGAATTAAAGTATGCCAAAAACATTAAAAAAAACCAAAAATCTTAGCTTTTAAAACAATCGTTACAAAAAGATAAATTTTAAAATTTTATCGAGGGACGGACTAGGACATCGATCCGAAACGACCTCGTCCTAAATAACAAGGGAAACAAAATTTTAAAATTAATTACTTAATTGTTTTAATTAGTATAAGATATAAAAAAAATATAAAAAATAACAAACTCCGCGACTCGTGGAGTTTGAAGGTCCAAACACCGCGACTCGCGAAGGGACCGAATTACAGAAAAAATAAAATAAAACGCAAGAACAGCTCAGTTGCACACCACAAACACGAAAAATACTGCGAAATACTGCGCAAAAACCCTTAAAAGACACCCCCAAAATCACAATTTTTAACCGTTAATCATCAAATCTTTTACTAAAATCATGTTGAGAAGGATGCTATCAAGGAATTACTCAAGAAAAATGGTAAATTTCTACACCTAAACACCATTTAATCCGAAAATTAGTGTTCTTGAGCAATTTTATACCCCATTTGATTTTGATGCTTTTTAGTTTAATTATGCTTAAATTGTTTATGTATTATGCTTGTATAACCTAGATTGATGCTATTTAACATGATTAGAAGCCTTAAACTTCAAATTTTGAGTAACCTAGGATTTGTGTTCTTGAGCAATTTGGGGCTTTTTGATATAAACAGGTTATGGCCGATTTTTGTCATGAATTGTTGCTAAATTAAGTAGTGTAACATGTTTAGGTAGTTAAATGATCCAAACTTTGAGCCTAAACATGATTTTAAGAATTAAAGTGGACTTTTTCAAGTCTAAAATTCATGAACTTGATTTTTGAGAGATAATGCCATTTGAAACTTGTTTAATTGCTAGTAATGATTATTTTGACATGTTATTTGAGTTGAATGCTTATGAACTTGGTGAACATTTTCGTATATGCTTATTTGAAAAAGTGTAGATTTGATAAAAATGTGAAATGAGCTTAAGTTTGATATAAATTGATCATGTCATTGTAATTATTTTGATTGATGATTTTGCTGACACTAATGCATATTTGGATGCACAAAAATTGTGTTTGATGTGTTTTGCAGACTGAAAGGGGTGAATCTTCATCCCAAGCTCGCAATGCTCCTGCTGAGAATGCGGAACAACAGGAGGTGGATAACTACTACAAGCAAGATATACCTCATCCAGTCATGACATTTACTGATATGCACTTGGAAGAGTTGCACCCAAACCTGAGGTTTGACAGACTTTGGATAGATTATCCAAAATACCAAAGGGGTTTGCATACTCTTCATTCTAAAGTTGTTGAGGTACCTAGGGTCATAGAATGGGAACCATTAGAAGCTGTAGAATTGGCCGGGCTAATTAGGGAATTACTTGCACAGAGGTATGGTAATTCTACTTTTAACGACTGGGTACGTTTATTCACCATGCGTAGACCTGTATATAAAGTATGGTGTGAAGAATTGTTGTGTAGTATAGAATTAAATGATCGGGTAGCTAGTTTAACCGATCGATCTTTTATTAGATTTTTGTTAGGAGGTTCGATGTGCCACATGTCTTTACTAGACATGGCTCAGGCTTTACGTATATATACGCCTAAGGAGTTAGCATCTGCCGATTGTAGAGGGTTGATACTAAATGGTAGAAAGATAGATGAAAATTTTGATACACATGGTGTATGGAGTCAAATGACAAGCCATCACCGATTCAAAGGGGGAAATTACTCTTATTTGGATATAGATAGAGCTGAATTAAGAGTAATTCATAGGTTTTTAGCTAATTCAATTACACAAAGAGGTAAGAACAAGGAAAAGGTAAATGAACAGGATTTGTTTTACCATATGTGTATTCGAGACCCACAAAGCGCTGTAAGTATACCTTATTGTGTGGGTTATTATTTATCAGCTATGGTTAGGGGGATGAGACCGCATAGCATAATAGGAGGTAGTATATTTATTACTTTGATTGCTGAATATCTCGGTGTGGATATAAGTCGGGGGGGATTATTAGTCGAAGAACCAGAACCCCGCGATACAATAGGTTTAAATGTATACCGTGGTGCGAAAGTTTTGAAGAGGCGAAATAACGCCGCAGTACAATACCATGGTAGACATCCACAGGTTGAGAGAAACCAACAGCAAGGTAATGTAGGAGGGGGAAATGAAATGCAAGAAATGCAAAGGTTTATAGCTTCACAGGAGTACGAAAATGCTAGACAGAGAGCATTTGAAGATTGGCAAGTTCATCAAAACCAAATCATAGCTTATTGCCAACATATAGGTAGAAACTATATTCCTACTCCAAAGCCCATATTCCCTCCCTGGTCTATAGAGATTCAACCACCGTATCCTACGTATAACCCAGCCGAAGCATTTTATAGCACCTATGGTTATGCATGGAACCCCTATTGGTATCAGTATCATCCCTAGTCTACTTAGTTTTTTTTTATTTTATTATTTGTAATGTTGATACATTTAATACTTATGTTGGATTTGTAATAGTTTTATTATTTTCTAACTTTTATTCTTAGATTTTAATAATTTTTGAATGTGGGGTAATATACCAAACTTCAAAAATATGTATATATGTTTGCAGTTTATCTTATGTACACAACAGGGTAAAACAACGCATTTTCAAAGACTGGCATTAAGTTCAGCAAAAGCAACTAATTTTGACGATGAAAAATATATGTGAAATAACAACAAGACGGAATGAACAAATGATGTGCACCATTTATTATTCAGCAAACAAACACAAATATGTTTGGAAACTTTGGTAAAATTTAATCATTTTCACACAAATCACCCTCAATAATTTAAATTGTTACTGATTTCTTGCAAATGAGGGCATTGCAAGATCTTAAGTGTGGGAAGGGGTTAAATTCTTTCGGATTTTAAAATTTTTACTTTATACACTTGGTTACCATTAGAAATACTAGTAAAGTAGTAGTTGTATTAGAATCTAGTGCTCTCTGATTATAAAGAACAACCCTAGTCTTATATACTGACTACCCAATTCTAGTAAAAATTTTCGAAATTTTCAATTAAATGAACTCAAAATCATGTTTATACATATTTATGAACGATAAAACTAGGTTTTAACACCGAAATTATTGTTACCTCGGAAAGGACATAAATTGAGAAACAAACCAAAATGTTAAAATTCATTTAAAATGGAATAGAGGACAATAAAAAGGAAAATAAAAGCCAAGTGTGGGAAAATTCTCCAAGTTATTCAAAACATATGTCACATATTTTTGTACAAATAACTGAAAATACTTTTGCTTTGGACTAAATTAAATTTTTTTACCTGATTTACTGTAAGAAAGATGGATCTACACGATGAATCAATTCCATCATTAAAAGGAAGTAAAGTCTTCCGAAAAAAGACACGCGCTTCGTGATTTAGGTCAAGAAGTTGTCGTCCAGACCAGCTGTAGGTTGACGAAAAATCTAGAAAAGTCATCACTAAAATCAGCAGGAAATCCACGGACCTCAGCATTAAACAGGGTCGCCAAGTGGTCAGATTTATCCTAACCATGAGAAGGATTTATCTTGTAAAATAGGGAGGGCACCGTGCAAATTAGCTGGATAAGACTAATGAATCAGATCCCCAGAAAGGATAATCTCCTTAAAGATTAAAAATCAGCTTTTAAGCCTGATATTACTCAATCCTAGAGATTGACCTTAAAGATTGAGAATTCAAACTCATGGAATTCAATGATATCTAAACTCGAGCTTGAACAAGAAAATATTTTGATAAAATTACAAACCGATTTGTTTTCTAAAAACCCATTTTCAATGCGTTCATTACCATTGAACGTAAAATCCTAGGAATTCACCTGGAATTCATTAGGTCACCTGAACTAAATCGGGTGTTAACCGTAAGAACGGTGGTTGCATAGCATGGTCAAAGACAGGACCTTGTGCCAAACCTACAAATTATAAGGGTGAGCTTTACTATTGCTCCTACAAAGGATAGTAATTACGTCCGACACGTTATAGACCATAATTAAAGGCATGTCAGGGGACATTGCCTTAACAGTTGCTTGTTCAACGCTTTCCTTTACAACCGGACGGTAGTTTGCCGAAAGGTAATATACGGGACAAGTAAATTGGACGTGTTGCTTTCCAAATACAAATCTGAAACCCACCAAACCCACAAAAATATTTTGCAAACACCGGTGAAGGGTTATTCCGGAAAACTTATCTAGGGTAAAAGCTAGATTTAATTTTCAAAAGATCAAATGTTTTCATAAAGATCCAATTTCCTTAATGGATCTAAATTTTTATAGTCATGTGGGACTATAAACCATATCGTTACTACCATTGTTTATACCACCATATAGAAATCACTGATGTACAAAGTGTGAAGAATAAAGAAGTGATTCTAGTATTTCAAGAAGATATTGCTTGAGGATAAGCAACGCTTAAGTGTGGGAATATTTGATAATGCTAAAAACGAACATATATTTCATAGCATTATTCCTCAAGAAAGACAAGCTTTTAGTTGCAATTGTTCTATTTAAAAGTGATATTCGTTTAAATAATAAAAGGTGAAGACAAAAGACAGATTCGACGAATTGAAGACGCAAATGACCAAAAAGCTCAAAAGTACAAAATACAATCAAAGAGGTTCCAATTATTGATAAGAAACGTCTCGAAATTATAAGAGTACAAGATTCAAAACGCAAAGTACAAGATATTAAATTGTACGCAAGGACGTTCGAAAATCCGGAACCGGGACCAGAGTCAACTCTCAACGCTCGACGCAACGGACTAAAAATTACAAGTCAACTATGCACATAAATATAATATAATATTTAAATAATTCTTATAATTATTTATATATTATATAAATAAAAAAATCCGTCGGCAAGAAAGACTCCAAAGTTGGTGAGCTGGAATTTCAAACTCCGCGACTCGCGGAGTTTGAAGGCAGAAAAGGCCGCAAGTCGCGGAGCCCCAAAAACTAAAACTCCCTATAAAAGCAAACGAATTCTGATCGCAAAATATAACATATATATCCATCTCTCTATCTATATACGTAATATTTATATTTATAATTTATATTTTAATTTTAATTTTAATTATAATTCTAATAATAAGGGTATATTAGCAAATGTTGTAAGGGTGTAAGTCGAAATTCTGTCCGTGTAACGCTACACTATTTTTAATCATTGTAACTTATGTTCAACCTTTTTATATTAATGTCTCGTAGCTAAGTTATTATTATGCTTATTTAAAACGAAGTAATCATGATGTTGGGCTAATTACTAAAATTGGGTAATTGGGCTTTGTACCATAATTGGGGTTTGGACAAAAGAATGACACTTGTGGAAATTAGACTATGGGCTATTAATGGGCTTTATATTTGTTTAACTAAATGATAGTTTGTTAATGTTAATATAAAGATTTACAATTGGGCGTCCCTATAAATTACCATATACACTCGATCAGACACGATGGGCGGGGTATTTATATGTACGAATAATCGTTCATTTAACCGGACACGGGAATGGATTAATAGCCACTAGAATAATTAAAACAGGGGTGAAATTATGTACAAGGACACTTGGTATAATTGATAACAAAATATTAAAACCTTGGGTTACACTCAGTCGACATCCTGGTGTAATTATTAAACAAAGTATTAAAATCTTGTTACAGTTTAAGTCCCCAATTAGTTGGAATATTTGACTTCGGGAATAAGGATAATTTGACGAGGACACTCGCACTTTATATTTATGACTGATGGACTGTTATGGACAAAAACCAGTCGGACATATTAAATAATCCAGGACAAAGGACAATTAACCCATGGGCATAAAACTAAAATCAACACGTCAAACATCATGGTTACGGAAGTTTAAATAAGCATAATTCTTTTATTTCATATTTAATTTCCTTTATTTTATATTTAATTGCACTTCTAATTATAGCACTTTTATTTATTGCTATTATATTTAATTGCACTTTTAATTATCGTACTTTTTAATTATCGCAAGTTTATTTTATCGCACTTTTATTATTCGCAATTTCATTATCGTTATTTACTTTATGCTTTAAATTAAATCTTGTATTTATTTATTATTTTACATTTGGTTTTAACTGCGACTAAAGTTTTGAAATCGACAAACCGGTCATTAAACGGTAAAAACCCCCCTTTATAATAATAATATTACTTATATATATATTTGTATATCTATAAAAGTAAACTAATATAGCGTTAAGCTTTGTTTAAAGATTTTCCCTGTGGAACGAACCGGACTTACTAAAAACTACACTACTGTACGATTATGTACACTGCCTATAAGTGTTGTAGCAAGGTTTAAGTATATCCATTCTATAAATAAATAAATATCTTGTGTAAAATTGTATCATATTTAATAGTATTTTCTTGTAAAATTTAATAGTATTTTATACCCCCACGCTACTACATCAAGTGTATTGTACGAGTACGAATACGGGTGCATACGAGTAGAATTGTTGATGAAACTGAACAAGGATGTAATTGTAAGCATTTTTGTTAAGTAGAAGTACTTTGATATATGTCTTGAAGTCTTTCAAAAGTGTAAGAATACATATTAAAATACAACATGTATATACATTCTAATGGAGTCGTTAAGTCTTCGTTAGTCGTTACATGTAAGTGTTGTTTTGAAATCTTTAAGTTAACGATCTCAATTAATGTTGTTAACCCAATGTTTATTATATCAAATGAGATGTTAAATTATTATGTTATCATGATATTATGATGTATGAATATCTCTTAATATGATATATACATTAAAATATCGTTACAACGATAATCGTTACATATAAGTCTCGTTTCGTAATTCTTGAGTTAGTATTCTTGTTTTTACATATGTAGTTCATTGTTAACACACTTAATGATATATTTAAATATCGTTTTATCATGTTAAATATAGTGTATCAATATCTTAATATGACACATATGTATTTAGTAGACATTATCATAACGATAATCGTTATATATATCATTTCGAGTTTCTTAACTTAGTAATCTCATTTCTTATGTATATCACACATTGTTAATATACTTAGTGAGATACTTACTCATCATAATCTCATGTTAACCATATATATATGTCTATATATACCACAACATGTAGTTTTTACAAATTTGTAACGTTCGTGAATCGC
Organism: Rutidosis leptorrhynchoides; assembly: GCF_046630445.1. NCBI lineage: Eukaryota > Viridiplantae > Streptophyta > Magnoliopsida > Asterales > Asteraceae > Rutidosis > Rutidosis leptorrhynchoides. The sequence goes on from NC_092342.1 coordinate 190,287,717, forward strand.
CGGTCAACTTGGGTGATCAATTGTCTATATGAAACTTATTTCATTTAATCAAGTCTTAACAAGTTTGATTGCTTAACACGTTGGAAACATTTAGTCATGTAAATATCAATCTCAATTAATATATATAAACATGGAAAAGTTCGGGTCACTACACAGAGGCCCAAAAACATTAATATAAGCCCAACAATATACTCAGACCCATTTAAATGTTCAACCCAAGAAAGATTCATTTGCCTAGTTATGATTTTATGCATTTGTATTTGTTGGCTGAAAAAAAAAATAGAAAAATGACATAATCCTCAAAAGAAGCCGTGTGGGGTTTTGGAGGATGACAGAAAGAAAAATGGCTGTAACAATTATCAAGTCCACATCGAATTTTAACCCTTATCGATTATAACGTCCATTATCTTTATTGTTCATCACCACTTTCATTTATATTTTATCATAACATTGATCAGAAAAGAATGAAGCAAACGTGACAGTATATCAATGGGTTTTTTAAGGGTTGATTGTTGGTTTTATCGAATCAAAAGAGAATTGGTAACAGCTGCAGACACAACATTAAATATTTAGTTCAATAGCAGCTGCAAATGTCGGACAAAAACATTTTATAGCGGCTGTAATTGCAGCAGGAAAAATAAGAGAGAGGGAGGAAGAAAAAGATATGGGGACGATTTATGGTTGCAGCAGGTTTGTGGGTTCATTTATGGTGATAAAAATAAATAGTGGTGATGGGTTGTTCTCGGATTAGAATAGGAGATAGAGAGGATAGATGATGGTGGTTTTCGTGATGGAAATGGTTCTCAATGGTGTCTTTGGTCAGTAACAGGAACCGATAGAAACAGTACCAGTTCAATGTTGTTTTGGGTCTGATCGAGATACAACATCAATGAGTAATAGTTTACAAGTTTTTTTGCAGTAGAAGCCACTACGTAAACAGTAGCAAGGCGGTGGTTGATGATTAAAGATGGGGGTGGCGATTGAGATGGGTTTCGATGGTGTGTGCGTTTTATTTATTTTGAATCAAGCATGAAACAGGTAACGATATGTTGAGACAAGAAGAAGAAGAAAAAGTACATAATAACGAGTATAGTAGCAGCAATAATAATGATGACAGGTTTGATGGTGATGTTGTGATCAAAGTGATGAAGGTAGTGATAGGTTTAAAACAAAAACAGATAGCGGATGTAACAAGTTACCATTTTTTAATCATCATCAAGCACTTTTTCCTCGTCGTTCGAACAGGAACAAAGCAACAAGTAGTAGCAGTGGGCTGTCCAAGTATAATAGTAACAACAGAAACAATGATAATGTTGAGTAGCTTGCTGATTGGAACAGTAGCCGTAGGTGATGGTTGTTATGGGTTTCACTAATAAACGAAGATGGTGGTTTATGTGGGTTTCGATCAAAGTAAAAGAAAACAGAAATAGTAGGATCATAAATGGTGTATGAATGATTGTACCTTATAATAAGGAATGATTGAATCAATTTTGTAGGGATAAACGTATCGAAGGAGTCACATGTTGTACAGAAGAGAAGAAAATAAAAAATAAAATAAAATAGGATTGATAGTGATATATATCACAATGTGTTAGACTATATTTGTAATTGTATAATCCGTATCTGTATATCTTACGATAACTGTATCTGCATATATATAAATAGACATAATAATGTTATTAATATTAATTTCAAAATAATACTAATAAAACTAATGATAATAATAATTTTAAATAAAAATGATAATTTTGGTAATCAAATTAATAATAACACTTTTAATAATTATAATAATAATTAAAATTAAAATTTCACTACTAATTATGATATGAATAATGATAACAATAATATTAACAATAATAATAACAATATAACAAAACCATTGTATCAAATTTGATATTTATGTATTTTACATAATAATAATAACACTGATATTTATATTAAATATCTATTCTAATAATAGTAATGAGAGTAATAATATTATTAGTAAAGATAACAACTTAGATGTATTAAATTTTATGTCTATAAATTATCTATAATAATATAACTAATACAGATATTAATGAAAGTGATAATAATATTACTATAACAACTATATTTCAACTTGTTAATAATCTATTATTAATTATGTAATATTTAATAATCATATAATATTATATAATAACTTTTATTGATTAATTATTATTTATAAATTATATATATATATATACATATAATAATTATACATGAAATCATATATATATATATATATATATATATATATATATATATATATATATATATATATATATATATATATATATATAGATTCACTTACACTTAATTATTTTTGTATCTTATTTTATATATTTGATTTTATTATATTATATTACTTTCAATTATTATTTATATATTTACATTTATTTTTACATATTTAATTTATTTTTATTTACGACAATGGTTCGTGAATCGTCGGGAATAGTCAAAGGTATAAATGGATCTATGTAACCAGTTCAAAATTTTTGAGACTCAACATTACAGACTCTGCTTATCGTGCCGAATTCATGTTAAGATTAAGTTTAAATTTGATCGGAAATTTTCAGGTCGTCACACTAACCCCGAGGTATCCCAAAAAGGCTATGGTATTCCCCCAAAGTGTTCCAAAATGGCTATGGCATCACTTAATAACGGCCATTACTCACAACCATGTGCACAAAACGGCTATGTGCACAATTAATACGGGCAATTAAATCATATACATACATACATAAATATTCCACTCACCTTATCGTCTTGACGAGATTTCCAACAATAACTTATAACCTTCAAAGCGAGTCACCTAATACAATTATTGACCAATTAATTCACATAACAAGTTGGACAATCCACCAACTAACCTTACTAGTGCATTTATGACCTAAGGGGTATTTATGACTCTTTTGCACTAGAATCACACAATCAAGGTCAAAACCAACAACTACTCACTAAAACCTAGTGATTAAGGTTCTAAGACTCCCATCAATACATATCTAGGGTATTTTCACACCAAATTCATCCCGCTAGGTCAAACTTACCCATTTGACCCATTTCAAGCCAGCCATGAACTCCAAAAACACTTTTCACTAACAACACAAGTGAGCTAGTGATTAACTAACCATTCAAGACTCAATAACACCATTTATTACTTTGAAACCCTAGGTTAGTCATTCTTGAGTCCTCATGGCTCAATCTTACCCAAAAACCCCCAAAATCACCAACAATGGGTTTTATGTTCATCTCTAACCCAAAACCCTAACCCTTAAACAAATTAAACTAAGGAAATCAAGATTAGAACTTACCACCATAATCAAAATGTAGCTAGTGATGAGATGAAAAACTTTATAACTCGAGCTAAGACCCGAAACTAGCTTCTTCTTCCTTTGCTTGAGCTTTCTCACACTAGGAATCTCTCTCTCTAAAATTGAAGTGGAGGGGATGAGGTTGTTGGAAGTGGAGTAAATGAAACCCCAAGATCTGATCATGTGGCCTTAAACTCGTCCCACATTTGAAAATACCAAAATGCCCTTTTAAAATATCAAAAACCAAACAGCTGGCCCGTCAGTTCATCTGGACGGCGTCCAATAATCTGGATGGCGTCCAGTTCTTCACAATTGGACGGCGTCCCACTCTTTTGGACGGCGTCCCACTCTACTGAAAACAGGATCTTACAGTTGCATATCATTCAACAAGTAGGACTTAAAGCATATGCTAGATATGTGATGTGCATAACTAACATCTTAATTCTTCATGTTCAATTCAATTACATGATACACATTAATCTTGTGATGAGGATCAATATGCAAATAGACTGACAAATCATATAAGATATTAAGCACCAAGTAGACCAACTCAAGTTACTAGCTGAAAGCCAATTACTACTAAGTTCTCATGCAATCATTAATTAAACAAATCCAAACAAAGGTTCTTCGATTAAGCCTAACAATATCAAATTCTATTATATAAACGAACTTCAATTTAAACAAGATTATCACTATTAAGCTTTTTAACTTAGTTGCATGCAATCCAATTTAACAAGTTTGATGGACTAGATCTAAACAAGTAGCATGAATCGAATAATAGATCATCAGATCAAGTACTAATCAATCCTAAAATCATGTTATTTAATCATTAAGCATGGAAAACAAGTGTATTTAAGCAAAACATATTCGAAACAATCCAAACATCATTACAGAAACTCGACCATACAGATCTGGAAAAGAACCAGGACTATACGAATAAAGCACACGAAGTCGGCGGCTTCCTCCCAACCAAGTTGGCGGCTTGGATTGTGAGGCCGGCGGCTTCATCTGATTCTCAGTTGAAGTTCAGTTTTCATCCACATAACCACTATAAACGTTTAGTTCATAGCAGAAGACGAACAGAAACAATTGTAGTAAATAAAATAGATTAAACAATAAATTAAAGATAGAATCATACCTCAAAAAGGTAGATGTAAGAAACTTGAATTAAAAACTCGAAAAATTCTTGATTACAATGAATAAATCTAAACTTAGGGTTTAGAGAAAACCCTAAAAAGAAAAACGAACTAAGCAGAATTATTGAATTCTAAAAACTACAAATGAAAACTGAGACCAGAGGCCTCTATTTATAATGTTCAGAAACGGTGGCCAAGCCGGCGGCTTCAGTGAGAAGCCGGCCGGCTTACCTTATGTCAGTGACTCCTTCTGCAAGTTTAACTTAATCCGTAAGTACAAATCTTTAACTGTCATAACTAAGTCGGCTGCTTCAGGGAAGGCCGGCGGCTTCAAAGATCCAACAAATCTTTCTGATTTTGCTTCCATTTTTACTTGAACTTGGTCGACAAGTTGAGATACCGTGTTCATTAGGCCGGCGGCTTCAGTGGAAAGCCGGCAGCTTTCCTTGCTTTTTACTTGATCAACAGGTTTTAAATTTTACAGAGATTCTGGAACATTCTGGCGTATTCAGCCCCAGGCCGGCGGCTTCCTTGTATCCATGTCGGTGGCTTCCTTAGCCTTTCTGCAATTTTCTCTGTTTTTGATCCTTTGTATCCATGCCAGCGGCTTCCTTAGCCTTTCTGCAAGTTTCTCTGTTTTTGATCCTGTTTGATACATAACTTTGATAAAATCATTAGAAATACCATTTTCCCCATTTTACCCATTTTAGTGTGTTTTGGGATTAAAATGACTCTAAAATACTAAGTTAACTCCTCAAAATGTTATTGATAATGCTAAAAACGAACATATATTTCATAGAATTATTCCTCAAGAAAGACAAGCTTTTAGTTGCAATTGTTCTATTTACAAGTGATATTCGTTTAAATAATAAAAGGTGAAGACAAAAGACAGATTCGACGAATTGAAGACGCAAACGACCAAAAAGCTCAAAAGTACAAAAGACAATCAAAGAGGTTCCAATTATTGATAAGAAACGTCTCGAAATTACAAGAGTACAAGATTCAAAACGCAAAGTACAAAATATAAAATTGTACGCAAGGACGTTTGAAAATCCGGAACCGGGACCAGAGTCAACTCTCAACGCTCGACGCAACGGACTAAAAATTACAAGTTAACTATGTATATAAATATAATATAATATATAATTAATTATATTAATTATATATATATTATATTTATAAATAAAAACCGTCGGCAGAGAAAGACTCCAAAGTGTGAGCTGGAATTTCAAACTCCGCGACTCGCGGAGTTTGAAGGCAAAATATGTCGCGAGTCGCGGAGCCCCAAATTGAAAAACTGCCTATAAAGCCAACCGAATTCTGATCATTTTTATCAATCTTTTTTTTCTCCTCATTCATACGATATATTTATATTTATAATTTATATTTTAATTTTAATTTTAATTATAATTCTAATAATAAGGGTATGTTAGCGAATGTTGTAAGGGTGTAAGTCGAAATTCTGTCCGTGTAACGCTACGCTATTTTTAATCATTGTAAGTTATGTTCAACCTTTTTACATTAATGTCTCGTAGCTAAGTTATTATTATGCTTATTTAAAACGAAGTAATCATGATGTTGGGCTAATTACTAAAATTGGGTAATTGGGCTTTGTACCATAATTGGGGTTTGGACAAAAGAACGACACTTGTGGAAATTAGACTATGGGCTATTAATGGGCTTTATATTTGTTTAACTAAATGATAGTTTGTTAATGTTAATATAAAGATTTACAATTGGGCGTCCCGATAAATTACCATATACACTCAATCGGACACGATGGGCGGGGTATTTATATGTACGAATAATCGTTCATTTAACCGGACACGGAAATGGATTAATAGTTAATAAACTTGTTGAAACAGGGGTGAATTACATTCAAGGGTAATTGGTGTAATTGTTAACAAAGTAGTAAAACCTTGGTTTACACGCAGTCGATAACCTGGTGTATTCATTAAACAAAGTATTAAAACCTTGTTACAATTCGAATCCCCAATTAGTTGGAATATTTAACTTCGGGTATAAGAATAATTTGACGAGGACACTCGCACTTTATATTTACGACTGATGGACTGTTATGGACAAAAACCAGACGGACATATTAAATAATCCAGGACAAAGGACAATTAACCCATGGGCATAAAACTAAAATCAACACGTCAAACATCATGATTACGGAAGTTTAAATAAGCATAATTCTTTTATTTCATATTTAATTTCCTTTATTTTATATTTAATTGCACTTCTAATTATCGCACTTTTATTTATTGTTATTTAATTGCACTGTTAATTATCGTCCTTTTTAATTATCGCAAGTTTATTTTATCACACTTTTATTATTCGCAATTTCATTATCGTTATTTACTTTACGCTTTAATTTAAGTCTTGTATTTATTTTATATTTTACATTAGGTTTTAACTGCGACTAAAGTCTTAAAATCGACAAACCGGTCATTAAACGGTAAAAACCCCCCTTTATAATAATAATATTACTTATATATATGTTTGTATTTTTATATAGCGTTGAGCTTTGTTTAAAAAAGATTCCCTGTGGAACGAACCGGACTTACTAAAAACTACACTACTGTACGATTAGGTACACTGCCTATAAGTGTTGTAGCAAAGTTTAAGTATATCCATTCTCTAAATAAATAAATATCTTGTGTAAAATTTTATCGTATTTAATAGTGTTTCCTTGTAAACTTCAATAGTATTTTATACCCCTTAGCTTTGACATCAAGTATTTTTGGCGCCGCTGCCGGAGAACTTTCTAAACGCCGGAAGCGCAACGCTAATAAAAAAAAAAAAGATTTTTAGTTAACTTTTATTAAAATTCGTTTTTGTAAAAATACGTTTTAATTATTCAAAAATATAAAAAGAAAAACAAAAATATAAGTATTTTTAAGATTTTGTTAAATATTTAAGTTTTATAAGTTTCTTTATTTTTATTTTAGTTTATAAAAATATAAGTTTTATTTAAATATCTTTTATTTATATAAAAACAGAAAACATAAAATAAAAATAAATAAATAAAGAAAAAAAAAACGCGACGAATTTAATAGCTGTCATCTGAATTTCTGAACCCCGCGACTCGCGGGGTTTTCTGCATTAATTACCGCGACTCGCTGAGACTTTCTGACAGGCGACAAAACCCTAATCCTGCATTAATTACGGATAATTATTAATTATTATTATTATTTAACCCTAATAATTATTATTATTATTATTAGTTTTATTTTAACTTTTACTTTTTAATTAATTTGTATTTTTAGTTTAATTAATTTTATTAAATTGTAAAATTAGTAGTTTTATTAAATAAATAATATAAAAATAATATTTTTATAAAAATTGTACTTTTTACAACTTTTTGTATATTTTTATATTTTGTCCCTTTTTAATCGTTTTAGCGTAATATTTGTATTTTTAGCTCATATTTAATTTTAAACTTAGTTTTTGCTATAGTTATTTTTACTCCTAGATTTTTAGGCTTTGCCGTAGAATTCCTTAAGTGCTTTTTCTTTAGACTAAGATTTAGGTACTCTAGAATTTTGCGACGCCTTTTTAAGTTTTAGTTTCTTTTTAAGTTATTTCCATTTGAGATTTAGTTTTTCCTGTAAGCTTTAATATTTTTAGACACCTTTTACTATGTATCAATTATCATTCCAATTAGTAATTTCAATTTGCGATTATAATTTTAAGTTAGTTGTAGTAATAAGGTTAGGTTAGTCAAGTATTTTTAAGTTTTTATAAGTTTCTTTTATTTTTCCGTCACCTTTTATTTTTCAACCATTTTTTCTTTTTCGACCTTTTTCGACGAACTCTTTTTCTTTCTTATTTCTCGCTATTCTAGTTTTAGGACATAGATTTTTATTCTACTTCTTATCTAAATTTCTTAAAATTACGAAAATTTATTTTAAGTGGTTAAATTAATAGACATCAAAATTTTCTGGTTCGTAGTAATAGTTGGATTTGTACGTGGACCGGGTTATTGGAGCCAAACAGTCCTCAATTATATTGAGACCAAACGAATCCTACCCCTCTGCTGCATCTTTTGGCTATTCGAAACGTGGGCAAAATCAGAAAAGTCTATTGGTTGGATAACTTATTATAATTTTTCTTTCCTTTTTAAAACTAATAGGATATTCAGTGAATGCACCGAGCAAGACGTTCATCACCTTTTGTACGTTCACCACCTGTAACTAGATCAAGACATTTAGAAAATATAACCGCCGTTGATTTTTCTTTAGAATCGTCATCCAGTCGACCAAGTACTTCAGTTCAAATTTCCGATAATCCATTTTTTGAACCCGACCTCACAATTGAGAATCCGGAAAATATTCAGGAACGGTTCGTCGATCCTGAACCATTAAACTTTCCTCCGGAACCACCAATCATTCAAACAGAGATTGTTGAGGAACGAACCATTAAATCAGAATCATCTAGTGATACCGATTCAACAAATTCAATTATGGAGAATCTGGAACCTTTAAGTATGGAAGACCGAATGAGAGCTAAATGCACTGGCCAAGGTCACGCAATTACTCATCCAGACATTAATGCGCCAGATTATGAAATCAAAGGACAAATTCTACACATGGTAACTAATCAATGCCAATTTAGTGGTGCGCCTAAGGAAGATCCAAATGAACATCTACGTACCTTTAATAGGATCTACACACTATTTAAAATCCGAGAAGTGGAGGATGAACAGATATATCTCATGTTATTTCCCTGGACTTTAAAGGGAGAAGCCAAAGATTGGTTGGAATCGTTACCTGAAGGGGCGATCGATACATGGGACGTTTTAGTTGACAAATTTCTTAAACAATTCTTTCCTGCATCTAAAGCCGTAAGACTTCAAGCAGAAATTGTTACGTTCACACAGAAGCCAAATGAAACTCTATATGAGGCGTGGACAAGATATGGAAAGTTATTAAGAGGATGTCCGCAACATGGTTTAGACACCTGTCAAATAGTACAAATATTCTACCAAGGATGCGACATCACTACAAGGAAAGACATAGATATAGCAGCTGGTGGTTCTATTATGAAGAAAACCGAAACTGATGCTTACAAAATTATTGATAACACTGCTTCCCACTCACATGAGTGGCACCAAGAAAAAGATATCATTAGATCATCTAAAGAAGCTAGAGCCGATTCTAGCCATGACTTAGATTCCATTTCCGCAAAGATAGATGCTGTGGAGAGACGAATGGAAAAGATGACTAAAGATATTCACTCAATACGAATTAGTTGTGAGCAGTGTGGAGGACCACATTTGACAAAAGATTGTCTCAGTATTGAATTAACAATGGAACAAAGAGAGAATATTTCATACATAAACCAAAGGCCTGGAAATAATTATCAGAATAATTATCAACCGCCAAGACCGATTTACAATCAAAACCAGAATTATAACCGAAATATTCCATACAACAACCAACAAGGTCCTAGCAATCAACAAGTATCCAATAATACTTATAATCAGCAAAGACCAAATTTTCAAAACAAACCACCACAACAAACCGATGATAAAAAGCCGAATTTAGAAGATATGATGACGAAGCTAGTTGAAACTCAAACGCAGTTTTTCACATCTCAGAAACAAACCAATGAACAAAATGCTCAAGCATTTAGAAATCAACAAGCTTCTATTCAAAATCTAGAACAAGAAGTAAGTAACCTAGCAAGGTTAATAGGTGAAAGAAAACCGGGAAGTCTACCTAGTGATACAAATGCTAACCCCCGGAATGAAACAGCTAAAGCCATTACCACAAGAAGTGGTACAACACTTAAACCACCTGAAATACCTGTAACTTCTGATGAAACCATTCCTACTCCACAAGAACCACAACCTGATCAAGATAAGAAAAAAGAACCGGTAGTTGAAAAGGTTAATGAAGATAACACAGTTAAGGATAAACCTTATGTTAAACCATATCAACCACCACTTCCTTACCCGAGTAAAATCAAGAAAGAGAAACTTGAAGCCGAGCAATCCAAATTTTTGGATATGTTTAAACAGATAAATGTAAATCTTCCTTTCATTGATGTGATTTCAGGAATGCCTAGATATGCTAAATTCTTGAAAGATCTAATCTCAAATAGAAAGAAAATGGAAGAACTCTCGGCTGTTACTATGAATGCTAATTGTTCAGCAGTGCTGTTGAATAAGATACCAGAAAAATTATCTGATCCAGGAAGTTTCACAATTCCATGTTTTCTGGGTAGTCTTAGTTCAATAGAAGCATTGGCAGACTTAGGTGCTAGTATAAATCTAATGCCGTATTCACTATACGCTAAACTAGACCTTGGAGAATTGAAACCAACCAGAATAAGCATACAACTAGCCGATAGATCAATAAAATATCCTAGAGGGATAATGGAGAACATGCTAGTTATAGTTGGTACTTTAGTATTTCCACTAGATTTTGTTGTTCTGGACATGGAAGAAGATTCTCAAGTTCCTCTCATATTAGGAAGACCATTCTTAAACACGGCTAAAGCAATGATAGACGTGTTCGGTAAGAAACTGACCCTAAGTATAGAGGATGAGAGTGTTACCTTTTCAGTTGATAGAGCAATGCAACAACCACAATCTGCAGATGATACATGTTATTATATTCAAACTATAGATACACATGCAGAATTATTAAAAGAATTTCCAGAATTACAAGGAACAGGAGAATGTTCTTTAGGAGAAGGTAATGAACCAATTGATGAAGCTGAAATGTTAGCTACACTTATAGCTAATGGATATGAACCAACAACAGAAGAAATTCAAATGCTAAAAGAAGAAGACAGATATCGATACAAATCATCGATAGAAGAACCTCCGAAATTAGAGTTAAAGCCACTTCCAAACCATTTAGAATACGCTTATTTACATGGTGAATCTGAATTACCTGTAATAATATCATCTTCTCTTACTGAAAATGAGAAATCACAACTCATTTCTGTGTTGAAAGCTCATAAACCAGCCATTGCATGGAAGATTCATGATATTAAAGGAATAAGTCCTTCGTATTGCACACATAAAATCCTTATGGAAGAAGGTCATAAAACGTATGTGCAATGCCAACGAAGACTAAATCCTAATATACAAGATGTAGTTAAGAAAGAGATTATTAAACTGCTAGATGCAGGTTTAATTTATCCAATCTCTGATAGTCCATGGGTAAGCCCAGTTCAATGCGTGCCTAAGAAAGGTGGCATGACTGTCATCACAAATGAGAAAAATGAGCTTATTCCTACTAGGACTGTAACAGGATGGCGTGTATGTATTGATTATAGAAAATTAAATGACGCCACCAGAAAAGATCACTTTCCCTTACCTTTCATAGATCAAATGTTGGAAAGATTAGCCGGAAATAGTTACTATTGTTTTCTAGATGGATTTTCCGGATATTTTCAAATTCCAATAGCACCCGAAGATCAAGAGAAAACCACATTTACGTGCCCTTATGGTACTTTTGCTTACAAACGCATGCCATTTGGACTTTGCAACGCCCCTGCAACCTTTCAAAGGTGTATGATGGCGATTTTTCACGACATGATAGAAGAATGCATGGAAGTATTCATGGATGACTTTTCAGTCTTCGGTGATACATTTAAATCATGTCTAGTTAATCTGGAACGAATGCTAATTAGATGCGAAAAATCAAATCTAGTACTTAATTGGGAGAAATGCCATTTCATGGTTAAAGAAGGCATCGTTCTTGGACATAAAATTTCAAAAGAAGGAATTGAAGTGGATAGAGCTAAAGTAGATGTAATTGCTAAACTTCCACATCCCACAAATGTTAGAGGAGTTAGGAGTTTTCTAGGGCATGCCGGTTTTTACCGACGTTTCATAAAAGATTTTTCTAAAATTGCCACCCCTATGAATAAACTCCTAGAAAAGGATGCTCCATTCATCTTTTCAGATGAGTGTATCAAATCTTTTAATATTCTTAAAGAGAAACTCACTAATGCGCCGATCATGATAACACCAAATTGGAATCTACCATTTGAACTAATGTGCGATGCAAGTGATTTTGCAATGGGAGCCGTTTTAGGACAAAGGATTGAAAAACGATTTCAACCTATATATTATGCTAGTAAGACGTTACAAGGAGCACAAACGAACTATACAACTACTGAAAAAGAACTCCTTGCTATTGTCTTTGCTTTTGACAAATTTCGATCATATCTCGTTCTAGCAAAAACGGTGGTCTATACCGACCATTCTGCTCTTAGATACCTATTTTCAAAACAAGATGCTAAACCAAGATTAATCCGTTTGATCTTACTCTTACAAGAGTTTGATATTGAAATCCGAGATAAAAGAGGAGCAGAAAATCTCGCCGCTGATCATCTTTCTCGTCTTGAAAATCCTGAGTTAGAAGTTCTAAATGAATCGGCCATACAAGACAACTTTCCTGATGAATATCTATTGAAGATAGATTATAAAGAAATACCATGGTTTGCAGACTATGCAAACTACTTAGTTTGTGGATTCCTTGAAAAAGGATTATCGTACCAAAGACGAAAGAAATTCTTCAATGATATAAAACACTATTTTTGGGAAGATCCACATCTGTTTAAAAGTTGTCCCGATGGAATAATACGCCGATGTGTATTTGGAGATGAAGCTAGTAAAATATTAAACCATTGTCACACAGGACCAACAGGAGGGCATTATGGGCCTCAACTAACAGCAAGAAAAGTTTATGAAGCTGGATTCTATTGGCCTACAATTTACAAAGACGCACACCTTCTTTGCAAATCCTGTGATGCATGTCAAAGGGCCGGAAAAATAAGTCAACGTGATGAAATGCCACAAAATGTCATCCAAGTATGTGAAGTATTTGACATTTGGGGTATTGACTTTATGGGTCCATTTCCAAAATCTCATAATAATCTATATATACTCGTAGCCATTGATTATGTATCTAAATGGGCGGAAGCACAAGCTCTCCCAACTAACGATGCACGAGTTGTAGTCAACTTTTTAAAACGTCTTTTTGCAAGGTTTGGAACACCGAAAGCTTTAATAAGTGATCGGGGTACTCATTTCTGTAATAATCAACTTGAGAAAGTTCTTAAAAGATATGGAGTAACTCATAAAATCTCCACCGCATATCATCCACAAACAAGTGGACAAGTTGAAAATACCAACCGAGCTTTAAAACGTATTCTAGAGAAAACCGTAGGATCAAATCCGAAGGAATGGTCAATTAAATTGGAGGATGCACTCTGGGCTTTTAGAACAGCCTACAAAACTCCAATTGGCACCACACCTTTTAGACTTGTTTATGGAAAAGCATGTCATCTTCCAGTAGAAATTGAACACAAAGCATTTTGGGCTTTGAAGACATGTAATCTTGATTTACATGAAGCCGGACGTCTACGATTAAGTCAACTAAACGAATTAGAAGAATTAAGACATGAAGCATACGAAAATTCGTTAATCTATAAAGAAAGAACGAAGAAATGGCATGATAAAAGAATCAGAAGTTCAAAAGAATTTAAAGAAGGAGACAGAGTTCTTCTTTTCAATTCACGATTCAAGCTATTTCCTGGAAAATTGAAATCAAGATGGTCTGGACCATTCATAGTCAAAAGAGTTTTCCCATACGGAACGATAGAATTAATAAATTCAAATGGGATGGAATTTAAAGTTAATGGTCACAGAGTTAAACATTACATACATGGTCCGATGGAAGTCGACAACGAAATTAATCATAATTTCGACACCACAGCTAACTAAGTGTGGGGAGAATCAAGTCTTTAAAGGATAATATGTATTTCTGTTAGAGTTAGATTGTCTGTTTTCGTGTAAATCTCGAAAATGGAACCCGAATGGTCTTTCCCTAGCAGACCCTAAAGAACTAGTCTTCTTCCCCCATTCTGAATTTTTATTTTTTTTAGGTTTTTACAAAATGAAGACTGCCTGTGAGCTAAACCATGGTCTAATGCTACACGCTTTGATCACGAAACGTAATAATGACATACTACCGAGTGAAATAGTATCAGTAATCAGAGAAAGAATGGATAGAGTTAGAAAAGAATCCATATGCGAAGATAATAAGTTACAATTTGGTAAAGGAAAATCAAAATCCACAGCGAAAAGAAGAGCACGACACCTAGAACGATGTCACAAATACGGAAAATGGTCACATGGAGGTAAATGTTCAAATAATCAAACCTATTCAAATACCGAATTTGTTACTTTATGCAGAGACGGACCGTTCATATGTTTAGAAGAAAAGACACTGAATGCGCGAGGTTACGCTTATGTAGCTATGGAAAACCAATTAAACCGACTATCTTATGAATGGGATAGATCATATAACTAAGAAATCTATCTCACAGGTATGTCTGTACAGTTTTTATTTTTATTTTTTATTTTTAACCTTTTGATAATAAACGCTAATTTGTTCGCTAAAAAGTATTAAATTGGTATTAAATAAAATTAGGTTTGGCGACCGAAATTATTGATATCATTCAAAAATTTATTACATCACTGCGAAATTTAACGTTTATTCTTAAGGTATAAATATCTTTAAACAATCAACCCAAAATATTTCAAAAATTCGTCATGAGTTAAATTAGGTCTTGGGACCGAAATTACTTTACCGAAAAGAGGGGCGCATATTTTTGATAATATTTGATTGATTAAAGTGGGATAAAAAGACAAAAAGATTTTTAAATTTATTTTTACCATGTTTTTAAAATTAATATTTAAATCTTAAATTAATATTGTAAACTTTGTAAAAACAATATATTTAAAATTGTAAATATTTGAAAAATTAATATAAGTTTGGTGTGAATTTATAATATGAATTTTTAAATTAAGATTGGTGTGAACTTTTAATTTTTAAAATATGAATTTTTAATTTTATGCATTTCAAATTTTAAGTTTGGTGTGAATTTTTAATATTAATTTTGAATTTTATATTTAAGTTATGTGAATTCAAAAACAAAAATTTACTTTATCTCATTAAGTTAAGAATATGAAATTTTAAAATTCGTCGTAAGTTGAAGACTAGGTCTTTGAACCAAAATTGCTTTACCCGAGGGAGGGACGAGAACTTTTATTATCATTATTTTTAATCTTATTGAATTAAAGTATGCCAAAAACATAAAAAAAAAAAAAAAAAATCTTAACTTTTAAAACAATCGCTACAAAAAGACAAATTTTAAAATTTTGTCGAGGGACGGACTAGGACATCGATCCGAAACGACCTCGTCCTAAATAACAAGGGAAACAAAATTTTAAAATTAAGTACTTAATTGTTTCAAAAGTTAATGATTATATAAAAAAAAAAAAAAAAAAAAAACAAACTCCGCGACTCGCGGAGTTTGAAGGGTTATTCACCGCGAGTCGCGGAGGGACCAATTTACAGAAAAAAATAAAACGTAAAAAACAGATCAGTGCACCACACAACTCAAACAACAGCAAAATACTGCGAAATAAACTGCCGAAAAACCCCGCGAAATACACCCCAAAATCACAATTTTTAACCGTTAATCACCAAATCTTTTGCTAAAATCATGTTGAGAAGGATGCTATCTAAGAATTACTCAAGAAAAATGGTAAATTTCTACACTTAAACACCATTTAATCCGAAATTTGGTGTTCTTGAGTCATTTTTTTCCCAATTTGATTTTGATGCTTTTTAGTGTAATTAGACTTAAATTGTTTATGTATTATGCTTGTATAACCTAGATTGATGCTGTTTAACATGATTAGAAGCCTTAAGCTTCAAATTTTGAGTAATCTAGGGTTTGTGTTCTTGAGCAAATTTGGGGCTTTTTGATATAAACAGGTTATGGCCGATTTTTGTCATGAATTGTTGCTAAAATAAGTAGTGTAACATGTTTAGGTAGTTAAATGATCCAAACTTTGAGCCTAAATATGATTTTGAGAATTAAAGTGGACTTTTTCAAGTCTGAAAATTCATGAACTTGATTTTTGAAAGATAATGCCATTTGAGACTTGTTAGATTGCTAGTAATGATTATTTTGACATGTTATTTGAGTGGAATGCTTATGAACTTGGCGAACATTTTCGTATATGCTTATTTGAAAAAGTGTAGATTTGATAAAAATGTGAAAATGAGCTTAAGTTTGATATAAATTGATCATGTCATTGTAATTATTTTGATTGATGATTTTGCTGACACTAATGCATATTTGGATGCACAAAAATTGTGTTTGATGTGTTTTACAGACTGAAAGGGGTGAATCTTCATCCCAAGCCCGCAATGCTCCTGCTGAGAATTTGGAACAACAGGAGGTGGATAACTACTACAAGCAGGATATACCTCATCCAGTCATGACCTTTTCTGATATGCACTTGGAAGAGTTGCAACCGAACCTGAGATTTGACAGACTTTGGATAGATTATCCAAAATACCAAAGGGGTTTGCATACTCTTCATTCTAAGGTTGTTGAGGTACCGAGGGTCATAGAATGGGGACCCTTAGAAGCTGTAGAATTGGCCGGGCCAATTAGGGAATTACTTGTACAGAGGTATGGTAATTCTTCTTTTAATGACTGGGTACGTTTATTCACCATGCGTAGACCTGTATATAAAGTATGGTGTGAAGAATTGTTATGTAGTATAGAGTTGAATGATCGGGTAGCTAGTTTAACCGATCGTTCTTTTATTAGATTTTTGTTAGGCGGTTCGATGCGCCACATGTCTTTACTGGACATGGCTCAGGCTTTACGTATATATACGCCTGAGGAGTTAGCGTCTGCCGATTGTAGAGGATTGATGCTAAACGGTAGAAAGATAGATGAAAATTTTGATACACACGGTGTGTGGAGTCAAATGACAAGCCATCACCGTTTCAAAGGGGGAAATTACTCTTATTTGGATATAGATAGAGCCGAATTAAGAGTGATACATAGGTTTTTAGCTAATTCGATTACACAAAGGGGTAAGAACAAGGAAAAAGTAAATGAACAGGATTTGTTTTACCATATGTGTATTCGAGACCCACAAAGCGCTGTAAGTATACCGTATTGTGTGGGTTATTATTTATCAGCTTTGGTTCGGGGGATGCGACCGCATAGCATAATAGGAGGTGGTATTTTTATTACTTTGATTGGTGAATATCTCGGTGTGGATATAAGTCGGGGGGGATTATTAGTAGAAGAACCAGAACCCCGCGATACTATAGGTTTAAATGTATACCATGGTGCGAAAGTTTTGAAGAGGAGAAATAACGCCGCAGTACGATACCATGGTAGACATCCACAGGTTCAGAGAAACCAACAGCAAGGTAATGTAGGAGGGGGGAATGAGATGCAAGAAATGCAAAGGTTTATAGCTTCTCAGGAATACGAAAATGCTAGACAGAGAGCATTTGAAGATTGGCAAGTTCATCAGAACCAAATCATAGCTCATTGCCAACATATAGGTAGAAACTATATTCCTACACCGAAACCCATCTTCCCTCCCTGGTCTATAGAGATGCAGCCACCGTATCCTACGTATGACCCTGCCGAAGCATTCTATAGCACCTATGGTTATGCCTGGAACCCCTATTGGTACCAGTATCATCCCTAGTATACTTAGTTTTATTTATTTTGTAATTTGTAATTATTGATACGTTTAATACTTTTGTTAATATTGTAATCATTTTTATAATTTTCTAACTTTTATTCTTAGATTTTAATAATTTTTGAATGTGGGGTAATATACCAAACTTCAAAAATATGTATATATGTTTGCAGTTTATCTTATGTACACAACAGGGTAAAACAACGCATTTTCAAAGACTGGCATTAAGTTCAGCAAAAGCAACTAATTTTGACGACAAGATGCAAAATATATGTGAAATAACAACAAGACGGAATGAACAAATGATGTGCACCATTTATCATTCAGCAAACAAACGCCAATATATTTGGAAACTTTGGTAAAAATTTAATCATTTTCACACAAATCACCCTCAATAATTTAAATTATTCCTGATTTCTTGCAAATGAGGGCATTGCAAGATCTTAAGTGTGGGAAGGGGTTAAATTCTTTCGGATTTTAAAAATTTTTACTTTATACACTTGGTTACCATTAAAAATACTAGTAACGTAGTAGTTGTATTAGAATCTAGTGCTCTCTGATAATAAAGAACAGCCCTAGTCTTATATACTGACTACCCAATTCTAGTAAAATTTTTCAAAATTTTCAATTAAATGAACTCAAAATCATGTTTATACATATTTATGAACGATAAAACTAGGTGTTAACACCGAAATTATTGTTACCTCGGAAAGGACATAAATTTAGAAACAAACCAAAATGTTAAAATTCATTTAAAATGGAATAGAGGACGATAAAAAGGAAAATAAAAGCCAAGTGTGGGAAAATTTACCAAGTTATCTTAAACATATGTCACATATATCTGTAACAAATAACTGAAAATACTTTTGCTTTGGACTAAACTAAACTGTTTTTACCCGATGAAAGAAAAGAAGAGATGGATCTACACGATGAATCAATTCCATCATTAAAAGGAAGTAAAGTCTTCCGAAAAAGAAACGCGCTTCTTGATTTAGGTCATGAAGTTGTCGTCCAGACCAGCTGTAGGTTGACGAAAAATCTAGAAAAGTCATCACTAAAATCAGCAGGAAATCCACGAACCTCAGCATTAAACAGGGTCGCCAAGTGGTCAGATTTATCCTAACCATGAGAAGGATTTATCTCGTACAATGGGGGGGCACCATGCAAATTACCTGGACAAGACTAATGAATCAGATCCCCAGAAA
The DNA here is from genome assembly GCF_046630445.1 of Rutidosis leptorrhynchoides. Lineage (NCBI taxonomy): Eukaryota > Viridiplantae > Streptophyta > Magnoliopsida > Asterales > Asteraceae > Rutidosis > Rutidosis leptorrhynchoides. The sequence goes on from NC_092342.1 coordinate 190,306,933, forward strand.
GGATAATATCCTTAAAGATTAAAAATCAGCTTTTAAGACTGATATTACTCAATCCTAGAGATTGACCTTAAAGATTGAGAATTCAAACTCATGGAATTCAATGATATCTAAACTCGAGCTTGAACGAGAAAATATTTTGATCAAAATTACAAACCGATTTGTTTTCTGAAAACCCCATTTTCAATGCGTTCATTACCATTGAACGTAAAATCCTAGGAATTCACCTGGAATTCATTAGGTCACCTGAACTAAATCGGGTGTCAACCGTAAGAACGGTGGTTGCATAGTGGTCAAAGACAGGACCTTGTGCCATACCGAAAAATTATAAGGGTGAGCTTTACTATTGCTCCTACCAAGGATAGTAATTGCGTCCGACACGTTATAGACCATAATTAAAAGCATGTCAGGGGACATTGCCTTAACAGTTGCTTGTTCAACGCTTTCCTTTACAACCGGACGGTAGTTTATCGAAAGGTAATATACGGGACAAGTAAACTGGACGTGTTGCTTTCCAAATACAAGGTTAGCACGTGGGTGACACAAAACCGCAAGTTTTGAGCTAAAATTTTCAAATCTGAAACCCACCAAACCCACAAAAATATTTTGCAAACACCGGTAAAGGGTTATTCCGGAAAACTTATCTAGGGTAAAAACTAGATTTAATTTTCAAAAGATCAAATGTTTTCATAAAGATCCAATTTCCTTAATGGATCTAAATTTTTATAGTCATGTGGGACTGTAAACCATATCGTTACTACCATTGTTTATACCGCCGTATAGAAATCGCTGATGTACAAAGTGTGAAGAATAAAGAAGTGATTCTAGTATTTCATGACGATATTGCTAGAGGACAAGCAACGCTCAAGTGTGGGAATATTTGATAATGCTAAAAACGAACATATATTTCATAGCATTATTCCTCAAGAAAGACAAGCTTTTAGTTGCAATTGTTCTATTTACAAGTGATATTCGTTTAAATAATAAAAGGTGAAGACAAAAGACAGATTCGATGAATTGAAGACGCAAACGACCAAAAAGCTCAAAAGTACAAAAGACAATCAAAGAGGTTCCAATTATTGATAAGAAACGTCTCGAAATTACAAGAGTACAAGATTCAAAACGCAAAGTACAAAATATAAAATTGTACGCAAGGACGTTCAAAAATCCGGAACCGGGACCAGAGTCAACTCTCAACGCTGGACGCAACGGACTAAAAATTACAAGTTAACTATGTATATAAATATAATATAATATATAATTAATTATATTAATTATATATATATTATATTTATAAATAAAAACCGTCGGCAGAGAAAGACTCCAAAGTGTGAGCTGGAATTTCAAACTCCGCGACTCGCGGAGTTTGAAGGCAAAATATGCCGCGAGTCGCGGAGCCCCAAATTGAAAAACTGCCTATAAAGCCAACCGAATTCTGATCATTTTTATCAATCTTTTTTTTCTCCTCATTCATACGATATATTTATATTTATAATTTATATTTTAATTTTAATTTTAATTATAATTCTAATAATAAGGGTATGTTAGCGAATGTTGTAAGGGTGTAAGTCGAAATTCTGTCCGTGTAACGCTACGCTATTTTTAATCATTGTAAGTTATGTTCAACCTTTTTACATTAATGTCTCGTAGCTAAGTTATTATTATGCTTATTTAAAACGAAGTAATCATGATGTTGGGCTAATTACTAAAATTGGGTAATTGGGCTTTGTACCATAATTGGGGTTTGGACAAAAGAACGACACTTGTGGAAATTAGACTATGGGCTATTAATGGGCTTTATATTTGTTTAACTAAATGATAGTTTGTTAATGTTAATATAAAGATTTACAATTGGGCGTCCCTATAAATTACCATATACACTCAATCGGACACGATGGGCGGGGTATTTATATGTACGAATAATCGTTCATTTAACCGGACACGGAAATGGATTAATAGTTAATAAACTTGTTGAAACAGGGGTGAGTTACATTCAAGGGTAATTGGTGTAATTGTTAACAAAGTAGTAAAACCTTGGTTTACACGCAGTCGATAACCTGGTGTATTCATTAAACAAAGTATTAAAACCTTGTTACAATTCGAATCCCCAATTAGTTGGAATATTTAACTTCGGGTATAAGAATAATTTGACGAGGACACTCGCACTTTATATTTACGACTGATGGACTGTTATGGACAAAAACCAGACGGACATATTAAATAATCCAGGACAAAGGACAATTAACCCATGGGCATAAAACTAAAATCAACACGTCAAACATCATGATTACGGAAGTTTAAATAAGCATAATTCTTTTATTTCATATTTAATTTCCTTTATTTTATATTTAATTGCACTTCTAATTATCGCACTTTTATTTATTGTTATTTAATTGCACTGTTAATTATCGTCCTTTTTAATTATCGCAAGTTTATTTTATCGCACTTTTATTATTTGCAATTTCATTATCGTTATTTACTTTACGCTTTAATTTAAGTCTTGTATTTATTTTATATTTTACATTAGGTTTTAACTGCGACTAAAGTCTTAATATCGACAAACCGGTCATTAAACGGTAAAAACCCCCCTTTATAATAATAATATTACTTATATATATGTTTGTATTTTTATATAGCGTTGAGCTTTGTTTAAAAAAGATTCCCTGTGGAACAAACCGGACTTACTAAAAACTACACTACTGTACGATTAGGTACACTGCCTATAAGTGTTGTAGCAAGGTTTAAGTATATCCATTCTCTAAATAAATAAATATCTTGTGTAAAATTTTATCGTATTTAATAGTGTTTCCTAGTAAACTTCAATAGTATTTTATACCCCTTAGCTTTGACATCAGTTATCAAAAAACTGTATAATTTAGGAGTTATCAACTACTTCGGGGCATCTATAATTTACAAAACTTATTTAAACATGCTTATAATAGTTGCCTCCTTCATATTCAAATAAGTTTTGGTCACCGAAACACTAATCTTGGTTAATCATACTTAATGATGCTGATATGGCCGAAACAGACGGTTTTATTTGTGCGGTGTTGTTAGGTTGCAAAATGTCAAAATCAGCTACCAAGAGGGAGTAATGGTTTTATTATTCATATTTAGCTGGGTTTCCTAGCTATATTTCACATACTTGTCTTCCTTTTAACGAGTAAGTGGTAAGTATAACTCAGGTTCGTATTTTTGCATGTTTGCTCAGTAATGCCTAAATAGTTAACCCTAGCGACAAGTGGTGATAGATTAAACTTAACTAAGTTAATACAAACTATAAAGAATAAAAGGGATAGGTATGAAGAATAGGATAATGATGGAGAGTTGTTAAAAGAGCTTAACTTCCTAGAATGAACACTAAACCTCAATCAATCGGGTTATGAACCGAATTAATTTGTCACTAAGAGTTTAGGCTTTGAAGATTCTGGCTAAGACGGATATCCCTACTCCCAACAGTAACCTTAGAGGGTTTAAACGACCTTATAGATAGAATCCTAGGTACTTGAATAAAGTGGTATGTCCCTAAAGGAAAGTCCCAGCTTTTCTTAATCCTAGTTGGTTTAACTACAGTAACGTTTCTCCACTCAATACTAAGCTATGACTTAACATTAACAGATGTGCAATCTTAGATATCCTAAGGTACTGCTAATTGGGTTAGAGGTCTCTCCTTTGCGATCATTTAATTAACCCCGGATCATCTTACAACATCTCAAGAATGTTGCTTCTGACTCGAATCATGCTTTTGAGTAAGCCAGTGTTCACTGAACTCTATATTGACTACTCTAATCACAACCTAAATGGGCAGCTCTTCTTTGACGGATAATTGATTAATCGTACGTAGGTACTATATCCTATTGTGACGTTAAGCACACATAACTACTTACCTTGTATCCTAGGGCTGATCAAGTCTTAATACTAGGTTATAGCCACGTGAATAAGTGAAAGGGTGGTCCGTAAATTAGACTTCTAAACTGTCAAGGTTTCAGCATAACAATATCACAAGTTTCAGATAAGATATTTAACACATAATAAACATTTGCAACGAATAGATAAACATGCAAGATGAAAGCAACTTAAAGTAATAAAATAACTTTATTAGATTAAGGAAGGTGTTCACCGTTTACAGACGAGATCTAGACCAATACAAGTGCTGACATCCTCTAGACCGCTCCTAGTATAATCTTCGGCGCCTGGGGTACTTAATTACCCGCTCAGAGGTGAGAATGCCTTGAAAGCTTCTAGTGAGAGAGTGTATTATAGTGAGAGAGTGTGAAGAGGTGTGTGAAAAATGGATGACAAGTGCCCTTTAAATAAGCTTAGAAAATTCTGTCATACTGCTGCCAGGCCGTATGGCAAGCCGTATGGCCTGCCCGTATGACTTGGTTGGCCGTTTGTTGTGCCCAGATACATGGCAAGTCGTTTCCATACATGGCAAGCTGTATGGCAGCCCGGATGGCAAACCATATGGCTTTCCTGACTTGCTATTTTCGCCGAATCGTTTTTCTTGTTCCTTGGATCGTAACCTGGTTTTCAGGGTCGTAACTTGTCTTTCACCGTTTTTGTTTTAGAATCTTCATTTTAGCTCCGATTATCCTGATTCTTTTTGCATCGTTTTCGTAATTACTAATTCCACAAAATCAACCGTCAAAGTAAATATTTTTCTGATAAAGCTTGAAACATTATTACTTTTGCGCCTTAATATCGAGGTAAAAACGTGACTTTTTAGCTGATATCATACGCCTTAATGACACTTTTTTGCTTATGATTAATTTTCAACACACTTGTATGGCTAAAAGTTTTTTTTCAAAAGGTATCTTCTTAAATTCAAAATTAAAAGCAATGAAACTTAAAGATGGTCATTAAGTCCCAATTAAAGAGATGCTCTCTACTTGAGTAACTTTTAAGCATTACTTACATGCTTAAGTATGATTAATCTTCGTAATTAGTGCAACTTTCAAAAAGTCTTTGCAAGGTTCATATTAGTCTCATTTTGCTTGTTGCAAGTAACCAATGAGGTTAGATACTTCGATCGAAGAAAAGACAAGTTGGTGAAGACATGGAATATGAGTAACCAATGAGATTAGATGCTTTCATCTAAGTATAGACAAATTGTATGAAGACATGGTATTTGGGATTTGTCTTGTTTTGGATTTTCATGGAGCAAAAATCAGCACTTACCTATTTTGAAATCAATGACAAAAGTCTCAAGAGAAGATGCTTTCCTCATTTGCAAGCTCATGTCCACTTTAATGAATGCATCCAAAGTATAATATGAAGGTCAAAGACTTCTAAGTGTATTAAGCATGTTTTGAAGGCTCTATATTGGATAAAGAAGCCAAAAATTCAAAGAAAAAGGAGCTCCAACGGATATATTGAAAAGCTGACAGAAGGCTCAGAAAACCCCCTTGGTCTATCAAGCTGACAAGGAAAACCTCGTTAGTACGCATAGAGAAACATTTTCCGGTATTCACACATCTGCATGGGATCAGGCTGTTAGCCAGGGTATGACTAAGGATGTAACACAAGGTCTTGGATGAATGGGTGTGAACTCTGATTGGGGTAGAGATCTGTAGGAAGGAGCAGGTTGGCGTACGGGGCCAATGATTCATACTAGCACCTTATCGCTCACTGGACTAATTGCACGCTAGGATGAGATTCGCATCGTGGTGTTTTTAGGTACCAACACTTCAGGATGGGTACGGATATTAGCCACCGACGAGCAGATGCACGATGAAGGCCAGTCAGACTTGAGGCATTCAAGGCATCCCCAGACCAGCGTATCATATTCTTTCCCTCCTCATATGCCAGATCAGCCATAACTCTTGTCTCTACCATTTTACTTATGATTATCTGTGATGCTTTGATACATGATTACATTTTTATCACTGTACACCAAATCATGGGCATAACTATCTTTCTACTTTTTTTAGTGTGTATGATATTAGTTAAATAAGTTTGCATGAATAAACGTCACAAACAAACGACGATTGAGACCGTATACAAGATGGAAGCACGACTTGGAGCAAGGACGCATTGAGCGAGATGGTGCCACAACAAGATTAGAAGAAACCATAATCGACGAACCATCCATACACACCTTGCAACCATAGAGGAGTACTACGTCTTCACCACTTTTTCAATTGAATATACGCAATATACAAGACCTTTAAACACTAAGTGTGGGATTAACAACCCTGCCAACATAAACTTTAAATAACAAAATGTTTTTCAAAACTAAAGTGTGGGATACGCCGTATCCCTAACATTGAGAACAGCGTTATTTTAAAGTGTGGGATAGCAATATATTGCACAAAATGATTCTCGCAAAATTCTCAAGTGTTTAATAACTAAATTTTCAAAAAAATTAAAACTTTTCGAGCTATAAAACACTTAGGATTCCAAATTTTATAAATGATCAAAAAGTTATTGTTACAAAATAGAAAAAAGAGTAAAACAATGTAGAAATTTTTTGCGAAAACCGAACCAAATCTCCAAAAGAGCATTGCATAACCAAAGGCGCAATTCGACCCATTATAATTGTTGTGGGGCACCCCAAATAAGGCCAACAAGCACTCATTTTTAGTGCTTCACTATATTTCCGTTGAGAGCACCGATGTTGGCATCTCTGAATCAGAACTTGCTCTTCATCTACATTTCAGAATCATGCCTTTTGATTCACCTCATAAATAAATCTACCGCTATCTATTTTCACTCCAAGCAACCATAAATCAATCTACCGCTATCTATTCTTTTCATTCACCTCATAAATAAATCCTGATGAAATCATAACTTTCGGGAAGTTCTCTATAAAACCGCATTAGAAAATGCGAGCGTCCAAGTCAAGTATCAAGAATTCCGCAATAAAATGGAGATCTCGAAGAGAAAATCAAAAGATGCTTGTAAAAAAAATAGGTTCTGAGAAAAGGAGCGGAACCAAAAGATTCCAGAAAAAAAACTCCTGGCAGTAAAAAAGAAGGATGCTCATTTAGAAATTCCCGATAAAAACTGAAAGGATTATCAAAGATCGATCCTTAAAGAACTCCTATCTATCAAACCCTTTCACAACCCAAACCTCCAATCACCATCCCTTCACAAAACAAGTTGAGCCTATAACTGAAAGTTCTCTCAAATAAGTGATGGAGATTTAAGTCTTGATCAGGCCTATGATGAAGAATGCAATATGACACCCAATACACTTTAGTGAATTGAGTGACCCGAGTGAGATAACCTCAGTTATGTAACCTCCTCTCATGGTTGCGGAAAAAATTCGGGAATAGCAAAAAGGATAAAACTAAGTTTTCACTCTTACGTCTTGCGAAACGAAGATCGCTTGATCACTACGAATAAGAATCATCTATGCTAAAAGATTGAAAGTTTTCTTGAGGACAAGCAAAGTCTAAGTGTGGGATATTTGATATCGGCTAAAAAGTCACATTTTACCCCGATATTAGGGCCCAAAAATAATAAAGTTCCAAGCTTTATCGGCAAGATAATCACTTTGTTGGTTGATTTTGTAGATTTAGTAATTACAAAGATGATTCAAAAAGAATCAGGAGAATCGGAGCTAAAACGAAGATTCTAGAGCGAAAATGGTGAAAGACAAGTTACGACCCTGAAAATCAAGTTACGATTCAGCAAAAATAGCAAATCAGGCAAGCCATAAGCTTGCCATCCGGGCTGCCATACGGCTTGCCTACATCAAAAATGGCCTGCCATCATTCGGGCACAAGAAAAGGCATGCCATTCCATACGGGTAGGCCATACAGCTTGCCATACGGCTTGCCATACAGCCTGCCAGCCGTATGATAGAAAAATCCAACTCTATTTAAAGGGCACCTGTGATCCATTTTCCACACACCTCTTCACACCCTCTCACTACAATACACTTTCTTTCACTAGAAGCTTTCAAGGCCTTCTCACCTCCGAGCGGGATATTAAGTACCCGGAGGCGAACGCCAAAGATTGTACTAGGAGCGACTAGAGGATGTCAGCACTTGTAAACGTTCAGATCTCGTCTGTAAACGGTGAACGCATTCCTTAATCTAATAAAGTTATTTCGTTACTTTAAGTTACTTTTGAGATGACCCGTCCTAATCTATAAGGACGAATACAATAACATATGATTACATTGCGAGGTATTGGACCTCTATATGATATATTTTACAAACATTGCATTCGTTTTTAACGATAAACTTTCATTACATCAAAAGTTGACAGGCATGCATACCATTTCATAAAAATCAACTATAAATGACCTAATTTGTCATTTACTTCATCATAATATTTATTGAACTCAACGACTTGAATGCAACGTCTTTTGAAATATGCCATAAATGACTCCAAGTAGTATCTTTAAAATGAGCAAATGCACAGCGGAAGATTTCTTTAATACATGAGAATAAACATGTTTTCAAGTGTCAACCACAAGGTTGGTGAGTTCATTAGTTTATCATCAATATTCATTTCCATCATTTTTAATAGACCACAAGATTTTCATTTCCATTTCTCATAAATATACATCCCATACATAGAGATAAAAATCATTCATATGGTGAACACCTAGTAATCGACCTTAACAAGATGCATATAGAATATCCGCATCATTTTGAGACTCCCTTCGGGCATGATAAATTCGAAGTACTAAAGCAGTTCAAATTCTTTGACTGGGGCTTGTTAGTGCCCATAGATCTATCTTTAGGATTCGCGTCAATTAGGGGCCAGTTCCCTAATTCTTAGATTACCAGACTAATAAGGGGCATATTCGATTTTGATAATTCAACCATAGAATGTAGTTTCAATTATTTGTGTCTATTTCGTAAAACATTTATAAAAGAAACTCATGTATTCTCAGTCCCAAAAATATATATTGCAAAAGCATTTAAAAAGGGAGCAAATGAAATTCACAATATTGTAGTGACCCGAACTTTTCCATGTTTATATATATTAAAAGAAATTATTATTTACATGATTGAGTGTTCCCAACATGTTAAGCAATCAAACTTGTTAAGACTTGATTAATTGAAATAGGTTTCATATAGACAATTAACCACCCAAGTTGACCGGTGATTCACGAACGTTAAAAACTTGTAAAAACTATATGATGACATATATATGGTTATATATATAGTTAACATGATATTATGATAAGTAATTATCTCATTAGGTATTTTAACAATGAGTTATATACATAAAAATGAGACTATTGAATTAAGAAACACGAAAACGATATATATAACGATTATCGTTATAACAACGTCTTACTAAGTACATATGAATCATATTAAGATATTGATACACTTGGTTAATTATGTTAAATGATAAGTAAATATATCATTAAGTGTATTAACAATGAACTACATATATAAAAATAAGACTACTAACTTAATGATTTCGAAACGAGACATATATGTAACGATTATCGTTGTAACGACATTTAACTGTATATATATCATACTAAGATATATTATATATCATAATATCATGATAATGTAACAATTTAACATCTCTTTAGATATAATAAACAGTGGATTAACAATATTTAACAAGACCGTTAACCTAAAAGTTTCAAAACAACATATACATGTAACGACGAACGATGACTTAGCGACTCAGTTAAAATGTATTTACATGTAGAGTTTTAATATGTATTTATACACTTTTGAAAGACTTCAAGACACTTATCAAAATACTTCTACTTAACAAAAATGCTTACAATTACATCCTCGTTCAGTTTCATCAACAATTCTACTCGTATGCACCCGTATTCGTACTCGTACAATACACAGCTTTTAGATGTATGTACTATTGGTATATACCTTCCAATGATTAGCTCTTAGCAGTCCATGTGGGTCACCTAATACATGTGGGAACCATCATTTGGCAACTAGCATGAAATATCTCATAAAATTACAAAAATATTAGTAATCATTCATGAATTATTTACATGTAAACAAAATTACACATCCTTTATATCTAATCCATATACCAACGACCAAAAACACCTACAAACACTTTCATTCTTCAATTTTCTTCATCTAATTGATCTCTCTCAAGTTCTATCTTCAATTTCTAAGTGTTCTTCATAAGTTCTAGTTTCATAAAATCAAGAATACTTCCAAGTTTGCTAGCTTACTTCCAATTTTGTAAAGTGATCAGCCAACTTCAAGAAATCTTTCTTATTTACAGTAAGATATCTTTCTAATACAAGGTAATAATCATATTCAAACTTTGATTCAATTTCTATAACTATAACAATCTTATTTCGAGTGAAAATCTTACTTGAACTTGTTTTCGTGTCATGATTCTGCTTTAAGAACTTTCAAGCCATCCAAGGATCCTTTGAAGCTAGATCTATTTTTCTCATTTCCAGTAGGTTTATCCATAAAACCTGAGGTAGTAATGATGTTCATAACATCATTCGATTCATATATATACTAACTACCTTATTCGAAGGTTTAAACTTGAAATCACTAGAACATAGTTTAGTTAATTCTAAACTTGTTCGCAAACAAAAGTTAATCCTTCTAACTTGACTTTTAAAATTAACTAAACACATGTTCTATATCTATATGATATGCTAACTTAATGATTCAAAACCCGAAAACACGAAAAACACCGTAAAACCGGACATACGCCGTCGTAGTAACACCGCGGGCTGTTTTGGGTTTGATAATTAAAAACTATGATAAACTTTGATTTAAAAGTTGTTCTTTCGGAAAATGATTTTTCTTATAAACATGAAACTATATCCAAAAATAATGGTTAAACTCAAAGTGGAAGTATGTTTTTCAAAATGGGTATCAAGACGTCGTTTTTCGACTGAAATGACTACCTCTTACAAAAATGACTTGTAACTTATATTTCCGACTATAAACCTATACTTTTTATATTTAGATTCATAAAATAGAGTTCAATATAAAACCATAACAATTTGATTCACTCAAAACGGATTTAAAACGAAGAAGTTATGGGTAAAACAAGATTGGATATTTTTTTATTGTTGTAGCTACGGGAAATATTGTAACAAATCTATATTAATCATATCCTAGCTAACTCATATTATATTATACATGTATTCTAATATATTATGTAATCTTGGGATACCATAGACACGTATGCAAATGTTTTGACATATCATATCGACCCATGTATATATATTATTTGGAACAACCATAGACACTCTATATGCAGTAATGTTGGAGTTAGCTATACATGGTTGATGTTGATTCCAAAAATATATATACTTTGAGTTGTGATCTAGCCTGAGACGTGTATACACTGGGTCATGGATTGATTCAAGATAATATATATCAATTTATTTCTGTACATCTAACTTTGGACAACTAATTGTAGGTTACTAAGGAGGACAGCTGACTTAATAAACTTAAAACATCAAAATGTATTAAAAATATTGTAATTATATTTTGAACATACTTTGATATATATGTACATATTTGTTATAGGTTCGTGAATCGACCAGTGGCCAAGTCTTACTTCCCGACGAAGTAAAAATCTGTGAAAGTGAGTTATAGTCCCACTTTTAAAATCTAATATTTTTGGTATGAGAATACATGCAGCTTTATAAATGTTTTACAAAATAGACACAAGTACATGAAACTACTTTCTATGGTTGAATGATCGAAGCCGAATATGCCCCTTTTTACTTGGTAGCCTAAGAATTAGGGAACGTCACTAATTTTGAGAATTAGTGCACGCCTAATTGACGCGAATCCTAAAAATAGATCTATTGGGCCTAACAAACCCCATCTAAAGTATCGGATGCTTTAGTACTTCAAGTTTTAATATCATGTCCGATGGATGTCCCGAAATGATTCGGATATTCTTATATGCATCTTGTTAATGTCGGTTACAAGGTGTTCACCATATGAATGATTTTTATCTCTATGTATGGGATGTATATTGAAATATGAAATCTTGTGGTCTATTATTACGATTTGATAAATATATAGGTTAAACCTATAACTCACCAACATTTTTGTTGACGTTTAAATCATGTTTATTCTCAGGTGATTATTAAGAGCTTCCGCTATTGCATGCTAATATATGGACAAGATTTGGAGTCAGCATGCTTGTATAATATTGTTTAAAACTGCATTCGAAATTTAATTTGTTGTAACATATTAATATTGTAAACCAATATGTATTGGTAGTGTGTACGTGTGATATTTTAGATTATCATTTCTGATAATCTAGGTGGTGTCCTTTTAACCTTGTCGATAAAATAAAGGTTATGGTTTATTTTTAAAACGAATGCAGTCTTTGAAAAACGTCTCATATAGAGGTCAAAACCTCGCAACGACATCAATTAATATGGAACGTTTATAATCATTGTGAACAGAACATTTCAAATATTGTATTTCGTAGTAAAAATACATATGACGTCATTGAACAAGTGTAGGTTGGCCTCGGATTCACGAACCTATATTAAGTATATATATTCATATATTGGTCAATATCTGTCTAACAATTTAGATCAGGTCATAGTGTATCACAATCCTAATGCTCGAGATTATCATGCAAAAGTTAACAAAAGTCAATTTGACCCAAAATGATTTAAAAAATCTATACTTGTTTATTATGAAAACTTAAATAGTCGTTTTATATATTTAAATATATCTATAAGATTTTATTAGAGTAATTAATAAAAGTCATTTGTTAATAAAAAATTTATATATGACAAAAATATACTTTTATATATCTTAAATAATAAAATTTATAAAGCTCACTTAATATCATAAAAATATAGTGGTATGTATTATAAATGTAATTATATTATGTGTGTTAAAAATATCTTTGTATCACATATTTATTTGATAAAATAATATTAATAATAATAATAATAAGTAAAAGTTGTATTATTTTGTGATAATAATAATATTAATTATAATAATAACAATATTTATATTTACTAATGATAATTATAATTTTGAAAATTAATAATGATCTTTTATAATAATACTAATGCCATAACAATAATATTACTAATGATGATAAAAATATTATAATCATGTTAATGATAATAACAATGTTAATAATATTGTTGTTATTAATAGTACTAATAAAAATAAAAATGATAATTTAAATAAAAATATAAGTTTTAAGATTTATAATGATGTTTTCTAACAATCATAATAATTTTAATAATAACAATACTTTTTAATATTAACTGTAATAATAATAATATTTTATAAAATAATAATTCTATTCAAAATGATCATTTTTAATAATAATAATACTAAAATGATAATAACAATGATATTTAATAATAACAATGATATTTCTTTTAAAATCATAATTTTAATAAAAATGATAGTTTTAATATTAATGATAGTTTTAATAATAATAACGATAAAAATAATAAAATGATAGTTTTGATAAAAATATTAATTATTTTAATAATAATAATAATAATAATAATAATAATAATAATAATAATAATAATAATAATAATAATGATTATTAGATAATAATAATAATAATGACGATAATAACCACGATAACGATAACGATAACGATAACGATAATAATAATCATTTTAATAATAATACTTAAAATTATAGATAATTCGATTGACGATATCTTTTTATCCGTTCATCGAAATCATACGCTTTCTAAATGAAAAGTTATTAATTTTTCGCTAGCTTTCCAACGACATGCATATCATATACCTTATCTCAGTCTCATATGTTACAAATTCGTGATTTATCATAAACTATATAACGACAAAATTAAACATACAAGCATTCATAATCATATATACTCGAGCACTAGTCAGGGATACATCACTAATATATAAAAGTTAAGTTATGAGTGCTCACGTATCAATATTGTGATTCAATATGGCAGGAAAGTACGAAGACGCAACGGAGATGATAAACACTAGATTGACCTCACGAGCATACCCCTAATCCATACCCATAACCTCCCTAGCTATAACCCATAATTTTCTTAGCTCTATCCCTCTCGAAAAACCCATTTTGAAATAACTCGCCAGTACCCTTGTCGTAGTATTTTATGTATAATACTAATAATAATACTAATACTATTAATTAAGATTAATAATAATATTAATCTCAATAATAATAATATTATATATATATATATATATATATATATATGTGTGTGTGTGTGTGTGTGTGTGTAGACAGATGCGAGAGATTGGAATGACAAAATTGGAACCAGATTTGACGAGCTTTATAGATATGTCCAGCCTCCTCTAGCCATGCAATCGCATGGAATTAAAGGGGCTGAGCCATGCGATCGCATGGTGCCTATTCCCAGCTCAAATGCATTAACCTCGTGGGCTGGCGACGGTTTTTATTATTATTTAATATATAATATATTTAATTTATATAATTATATATATTTATTATATTATATTTACGAGCATAGGTGACCTGTAACTTTAGTTCCGAAAACTTGTACATTTACTCCCAACTTATGTCCCGGTTCCGGTTATTTGAACGTTATTACGTATGCTTTAATAATTTGCATTTTACGTTTCGTGACTCGTACCCTTGTCAAAACATAGACTTAAGTTATCCATAAATTACATCACCCAAAATGTAACTTTAATGTTCGAGTGTTTTGGTCATTAGCTTGTCTAATCGACGTCTTGTTACTTACTAATATATATATATATATATATATATATATATATATATATATAAGAATATTATTTTAAATCAAAGCATTATATTACTAAGTTAATATTATATTTTATCACTTTGTAAAATATATATATATTTTTATTTAGAAATATAAATTTATATATATTAGAAATAATATAATATTTAGTTTCTCAAACTAATTATATTTCAAGGTTTATTATTTATTTTAAGATCTTTTTCATAATATAACATAAATTGGTATGAATCGTTTATGTACTAGCGTTTACACTGACTTCTCAAATATTCTAGTTAACTTATTTAAATATCAATCGAGTCACTAAACGAATACTAATATCGTTAAATAATTTGAAATATATATAAACACGTTTTTAATTACACGTTACAAGTTATTTATATATTTATATTTAATTAAATCACGAACCATTAATATTTACAATTTGTTAAAAGGTTTCTAGAAAGATTCTAAATTTTAAGATAACGTTAAAACCTTTATCCTTATTAAAATGGCTTGTTAATAATTTTGTCAAAAGTTTTCCAGACATTTATAAAGTTATATTCCTTTTTAAAGAAGACGTGACACTCAAATCATTTTATATAATTTCTAAAATTTTATAACAGTAAAAGATAATGATAATAACTTTAATAATTTACTTCTTGACATATTGTAAAATGTACAAATCTTTTGAAACATATCGTAGCACGTTTTATATCTATTAATTGTATTCGAAACCACCTATAAATAAGCTCGGCATACTTTGTCTCTATATATATATATACCTATATATATATTCACATAACATTTTTTTATTACGTAGACGTTTATCTATAACAAATAAGTATAACGTTATACGTATAATATTTTGCTAACATTTACAAGTCATAAAAATAGATTTCCTAATATATATACATGTCAATCAAACCGTTTAATATTTTGTTAATATTACACAATTTCAAATTATTGCGAGGTATTTGACCTCTATAAGAACGAATACCATAACATATGAATACATTGCGAGGTATTTGACCTCTATATGATACATTTTACAAACATTGCATTCTTTTTAAAAGACAAACTTTCATTACATCGAAAGTTGACAGGCATGCATACCATTTCATAATATCCAACTATAAATGTCTAATCTATCATTTACTTAATCATAATCTTTACTAAACTCATCAACTTGAGACAAAAATCATTCTTATGGATTGAACACCTGGTAATCGACATTCACAAGATGCATATAGAATATCCCCATCATTCTGGGACTCCCTTTAGACATGATATAAATTCGAAGTACTAAAGCAGTTCAAATTCTTTGACTGGGGCTTGTTAGTGCCCATAGATCTATCTTTAGAATTCGCGTCAATTAGGATGTCTGTTCCCTAATTCTTAGATTACCAGACTAAAAAGGGGCATATTCGATTTCGATAATCCAACCATAGAATGTAGTTGCGATTACTTGTGTCTATTTCGTAAAATATTTATAAAACAGCGCATGTATTCTCAGTCCCAAAAATATATATTGCAAAAACATTTAAAAAGGGAGTAATGAAACTCACGATACTCTATTTTGTAGTAAAAATACATATGACGACATTGAACAATGCAAGGTTGGCCTCGGATTCACGAACCTATATTATATATATATATATATATATATATATATATATATATATATATATATATATATATATATATATATATATATATATATATATATATATATATATATTTATATGTTGGTCAATAAATGTCTAACAATTTAGGTTAAACCGTAGTGTATCACAATCCTAATGCTCGAGACTAATATGTAAAAGTCAACAAAAGTCAACTTAATCCAAAATGTCTTCCAAAATCTATACAAGATTGTTATATAACTTATATATAGTCATTTTATATATTTAAATATGTTTAATAGATTTTTATTAATGTAAATAATGTTAATCATTTATTAATAAAAACTTATATTAAAGTTTATATATAATAAAAATATACTTTCATATATCTTAAGTAATAAAATTTATAAAAATTACTTAATATCATAAAAATATAGTGGTATGAATATATTAATGTAATTATATTACGTGTGGTAAAAATATCTTTGTATCACATAACTCTTTGATAAAATAATATTGATAATAATAATAATAAGTAAAAGTTGTATTATTTTGTAATAATAATAATCATTATTATTCTACTAATAATATTATTTATATTTACTAATGATGATATTAATTATGATAAAATGATAATTCTAATCATGATAATCTTAATAATAACGATACTTTTTAATATTAACTGTGATAATACTTTATAGAAAAATAATAATCTTATTCAAAATGATAATTTTTAATAATAATAATACTAATAATAATGATATTTATAATAACACCGATATTTCTTTTGAAAATGATAATTTTAATAAAAATGATAGTTTTAATAATAATGATTCTTTTAATAATAATAATAATATTAATGAAAACAATTTTTCTCTTAAATCAATATCTTGCTATATTTCAATTTAATCATGATACTCATACTCAGTATTTCCTAATCGTTTTGTTTGATAGTTTTTAGTCATCTTTTATATCGCGTTCATATTAATGATAATGATAGTAATCATAATAATTAGATATTACTAATATTAGTTTTAATTATAATAATACTAATAATAATAATATAAGACCCGAATATTTTTCTTGGACACATGTGTAATATGTTATTCAAGGTGTGGGTTTCGTTGTACATAATTTAAAATAAAGAAGAAGACTGCCCAGACCATCTGTGCGCCGCGCGGGGCAATGGCGCGCCGCGCTATTTGCTGTGACAGCTCATTTCCCTTTTTATTTAATTATTTGTGAGGGCTTTTTGGTAATTACACTTAGGGCCCGACTTTAAGGCTTTGGATCAGTTGGTGGAGCCTCATTTACTCCATCTTCATCTACTTCAACCTCATCCATTTAATTCCTAGAGAGAGACGGTTTTCTAGAGTGAGAGAGCTCAAAATAAGGAAGAAGAAGGTTGAATCGGGTCTAAGTGCAAGCTTTAAAGTTGTTCATCTTCCCTCTAGCTACGTTTTGGTGGTAGTGGTATGCTCTAATCTTGATTTCTTGCTTTTAATTTGATTAAGGGTTAGGGTTTGGGATAAGTGATGAAATTAAAACTCATTTGTTAGTGAATTGGGTGTTTTTGGGTGAATTTGGGTCACGTAGACTCAAAGATGTTAAAATAGGGTTTTTCAAGTATTAATTGATGTTAATGAGCTTAAATTAGTTAGTTAATTACTAGCACACATATATATAAGTGAATGGGTGTTATGTGGGTTAGTGGATGACCCGAAATGGGTGTGTTGACCTTAAATTGGTCAAATGGGTCAAAATGGACCTAAGTTAGTAAATGTTTGTGTTTAGTGCATAAACCTTGTTTTAAAATGTGTTTTAAGACCTAACTTGGCTAATGTTAGGGTTTTGGTGTGAGATGACCCAATTTTAGGGTTAAGTGTTAAAATGGGTCAAAATGGGTAATGTTGACCTAGTTTGGACGTGTTGGGTATGAAAAGATCCTAAATTGTGTTAGTTGGTGTTTATAGACCTAAATCACTAGCTTTTAGTGATAAGTGGCGGTCTTGACCTTAAATGGACGGTTTTGGTGTATTTGGAGCATTTGGTGCATTTAAGCCATTAAATGCACATAAGTTAAGTGTTGGTGTTCACCAACTAGTTTGTGTGTTGATCGAGTACTTATTGTATTAGGTACTTTGCTTTGAAGCTTTTGGGAGTTTTAGATCATCATCTTGGCGTTAAGGTGAGAGGAATAAGTATACATGTACGTATATGATGTGTTTACTTGTAGAAATGGATATGTGTTGTCCAAGTTAGTGCTATATGCGTTGTACACTAACGGTTTTAAGAACGAATATATGTTGTCCAATTTAGTGTTATATATGTTGTACACTAATGATTTATGAATGGATATGTGTTGTCCGATTTAGTGTTATATGTGTTGTACACTAACGATTTTAAGAACGGATATATGTTGTCCAATTTATTGTTATATGTGTTGTACACTAATGATTTATGAATGGATATGTGTTGTCCGATTTAATGTTATATGTGTTGTACACTAACGATTTTATAAACGGATATGTGTTGTCCAAGGGTTAGTGATATATGTGTTGTGCACTAACGGTTGTTATGAACACCGATGGGAAATTTGAGTACCATTCCTATTACGATTGGTTAACCATGATTGTATGAATTGTGTATTGGCATATTTAATTATGAACTATATGCTTTTGTTATTCCTAGCTCAAATGTGAATTGCGGTTATTGGTATATGCATAATGTTTTGTATGGTTGTCGAATTGCTAGCTTGTGTACGGTATTGCGTAAGTGTTTGCAAGTAGATATATTATATATGTATATGTAAAATTATTGCATTCACTAAGCTTTGCTTACCCTCTCGTTGTTTACCTTTTTATAGGTTCGGTTGTGGACAAGGGTAAGGGCATTATTTTGGAGTAGAGTTCCCGCTTTGTTGATAGGGGATGCCTTTTTGGAAGTGTTGGCTTTTTGGAGTTTGACCGAGACTTGGGTAGTTTAACCCCAAACACCATGCTCGTTGAGTCGTTTGGCATTTAAACTTTTTGGTGGTCGAAACTCTCATTATGTATTAAACTCGTAAAACGGCCGATGTGGGCCCTGCTTTGTAAAACTTATTTTATGTTTGAATCATGTTAATTTTACATGTTTGAATATGTGGTTAAAAGCGTTTTGTCTAATTATGTCGGGAAGTGGCCGATCTTTTTAGCAAAAATGGAAAAATGGGACAGGCCCATTTGGCGCGCCGCGCGGCCATATGGCGCGCCGCGCCATTAGCCGAACAGAGAAATTTTTATTTTTTTTGTGACATTTTAGCGGGTTTATTCGTGGTTTGGTTTGGGTTGTTACAAATAAACATTATGATAATATTAATGATAGTACTAATAACTATGATAATAATAATAATAATACAAATTATAACTTTCACGATTATAACGATAGTAATAATATTAAAAATAACAATTTTAATGATAATACTTTTTATTATTAACGATAATGATAATAATAAATATAATAATAATAATAATAATAATAATAATAATAATAATAATAATAATAATAATAATAATAATAATAATAATAATAATTAGATAATAATTATAACGACGATAATAAAGACGATAATAATAATCATTTTTAATAATAATACAAAAATTAACTTGACTATAACTTCTAATCCTTTCATCGAAACCAATCGATATCTAAATGAAAAGTTCTTAATTTTTCGCTAGCTTTCCAACGACATGCATATCATATTACTTATCTCAACTGCATATGCAACTAATTCAGGATTCAACATAACCTATCTAACAACAATATCAAACGTACAAGCATGCATAATCCTATATACTCGAGCACTAGTCAGGGATACACTAATAATATATAAAAGTTAAGTTATGAGTGCTCACGTATCAATATTGAGATTCAATATTGCGGGAAAGGTACGTAGACGCAACGGAGATGATAAACACTAGTTTAACCTCATGAGCATACTCCCGAACATTATCCATAACCTCCATAGCTATAACCCATAATTTCCTTAGCCCTATCCCGCTCGCAAAACCCATTTTTAAAATAACTCGCGCGTACCCTCGTCGTACTATTTTATGTATACTACTAATAATATTATCAATACTACTAATAATAATATTTAGATTAATAATAATAATCTTTACTAATAATAATAATAATAATAATAATAATAAAAATAATAATAATAATAATAATAATAATAATAATAATAATAATAATAATAATAATAATAATAATAATAATAATAATAATAATAATAATAATAATAATAATAATAATAATAATAATAATTATAATTATAATTAATATGAGTAATACTCCTTAGTTTAGAGTAATATAGAGTGAAGATGAAAAAATGAATGAAAGAATGAAACGAGTTCGGTTATAAGGATGTTAGCCACCAACCCTTACCATGCGATCGCATGGGTTTGGTGTGGTTAGACCATGCGATCGCATGGATCACTCTTACAGCTCATATCCACTCGTTAATGGCTGCCGACACATGATTTTAAATCATATAATATATATATATATATATATATATATATATATATATATATATATTAATATATATTTAATCTAGTTAATTATTTATATAATATATTATATTTACGAGCATGGTAAAAATATAATTTTCGTTCCAAAGACTAGTACGTTGACATTCGACTTATGTCCTAGTTCCGGTTTCACGAATGCTACCTCGTACATTTTGAAAACTAACACTTTACGTTACGCGACGTGTACCTTTAACCAAAATTAGACTTAAACATCAATAAATCCTATTATAAGATATGTAACTTATATAATTGAGCATTGCGGTCATTTGCTTCTATAAATCAGTGGCTCGTTGTTTATCAAAATATATTATTTTAAATCAAGATGTTTTATGATAAAGTTAATATATATATATATATATATATATATATATATAGAATTATAAATTTATGCATAATATATATGTTTGAAATATTTATCTAATGATATAATATTTGTCATTTCAAAACTAATTATATTACAAAGATTATTATATATAATCGTAGAATTTACTATGTCATAGCACGTTTACGTTTTTGAGACACTATATATATAAATTTATAATATAAAGCTTTAATCATTTTCTTCTAATTCTATATAATTAATTTACTTTAATAGATTATAATAACTCAGTTTTTGAAATCATTTTCATATATTTGAAAATAGATTAGTCGAACATTATGAAAACCAGTTCTCCACTAACTTTTGTCTAACTCACGTCAATTGACACATTTGATCTTACTTGTAAATGACTTTACCATTTATTCCGAATATCGTTAAAAATAGGAAGATTTCTCAAATCAATGTGGACCTCTCAACAGAGACTCGTAATCATAATTCAATGTATCTGATAATTCAATCATTTGATATTATCTTCTTATTATATCGATAAACATATTGAAACAAATACGTTCATGTAAAGTATTATACGTTTAATACTTTGTTAATATTCTCAGGTTGCATATATATTTATAATCATATCTATTTACATAATGGTTCGTGAATCTTCGTAATTTGGTCGAGGTTAAATGAATGTATGAACACAGTTTAAATTTCTTGAGATTCAACATTACAGACTTTGCTTATCGTGTCGAAAACATATAAAGATCAATTTTAAATTTCTTCGGAAATTTTCTGGTTGTCACATGAGGCTTGTGATGTGGATGTTGTTGGTGGTACTGGTGTTGTTGCTGTAGACGTAAGTCTATCTTCCTAATTGCGTACTGTACTTTCCAGAAACTCCATTCTTTCTTCAAGCCTAGCACGAAGCTCTCTGACTTCTTCCACTAATCCTACTTGATTAGTAGTTTAGAGTAGAGGCTGAATCACCAACATAATTAGATGAATGCGTTCTTCGAGGCAGAATATTCGGGCAAAGAGTGTGAAAATGGTATTGCGAATTGGTTGACCGGTGAGCGCGTCAAGTTCTCCGATGTCGGGAGGTAAATTTGGTTCCCGGTAGGGTACTCCGCTTCATTTCTCTAATGAGTGAGTATGCCTCAAACCCATCTCCATCTCCTCTAGAAAGAAGTGTAGTTAACCAGTTGGGGCACTTCGGTCACACTACCTTCAGAGTCCTCAAAATCGCCTTCGGAATTATATGAATTCGAATTTGGTACAGGATCCATTTTACACGATCAGCTAAAGAATTTTCGATATGAAATGATTTTTGAATTCGGATGATATTATAATTACATAGGATACCTATATATATAGAACAAAAGATTACGGATGAATTTATGGAATATGCCAGACAAAGTCTATACACTATTTATGCAATTAATGCAGTAAGACGTGTCTAGACTAAGAATGATAGGAATGTAATTTCCGACAAGAAATGATAAGCAAAACTTTTTGACATGCAGCTAAGGTCGAAATTCAGACTCACTAATGCATCCTAACAACTATTAGTTAGACACACTAATGCAAGACCTGGTTCGCTAAGACCACCGCTCTGATACCACATGAGACGACCCATCCTAATCTATAAGGACGAATACAATAACATATGATTACATTGCGAGATATTGGACTTCTATATGATACATTTTACAAACATTGCATTCGTTTTAAAAGACAAACTTTTATTACATCGAAAGTTGATAGGCATGCATGCCATTTCATAATAATCAACTATAAATGACCTAATCTGTCATTTACTTCATCATAATATTTATTTACCTCAACGACTTGAATGCAACGTATTTTGAAATATGCCATAAATGACTAAAAGTAATATCTTTAAAATGAGCAAATGCACAGCGGAAAATTTCTTTAATACCTGAGAATAAACATGCTTTCAAGTGTCAACCACAAGGTTGGTGAGTTCATTAGTTTATCATCAATATTCATTTCCATCATTTTTAATAGACCACAAGATTTTCATTCCATTTCTCATAAATATACATCCCATACATAGAGATAAAAATCATTCATATGGTGAACACCTGGTAATCGACCTTAACAAGATGCATATAGAATATCCCCATCATTCCGGGACTCCCTTCGGACATGATAAATTCAAAGTACTAGAGCAGTTCAAATTCGAAGTACTAAAGCAGTTCAAAATCATTCATATGGTGAACACCATAGATTTATCTTTAGGATTCGCGTCAATTAGGGCCAGTTTCCTAATTCTTAGACTACCAGACTAAAAAGGGGCATATTCGATTTCGATAATTCAACCATAGAATGTAGTTTCAATTACTTGTGTCTATTTCATAAAACATTTATAAAAGCAACGCATGTATTCTCAATCCCAAAAATATATATTGCAAAAGCATTTAACAAGGGAGCAAATGAAACTCACAATACTGTATTTCGTAGTAAAAATACATATGACGTCATTGAACAAGTGTAGGTATTATAAATGTTTTTATATTACGTGTGATAAAAATATCTTTGTATCACATATTTATTTGATAAAATACTATTAATAATAATAATAAGTAAAAGTTGTATTATTTTGTGATAATAATAATATTAATTATAATAATAATAATATTTATATTTACTATTGATAATAATAATTTTGATAATTAATAATGATCTTTTATAATAATACTAATGCCATAATAATAATATTACTAATGATGATAAAAATATTATAATCATATTAATGATAATAACAATGTTAATAATATTGTTGTTATTAATAATACTAATAATAATAAAGATGATAATTTAAATGAAAATATAAGTTTTAAGATTTATAATGATGTTTTCTAACAACCATGATAATTTTAATAATAACAATACTTTTTAATATTAACTGTAATAATAATAATATTTTATAAAAATAATAATTCTATTCAAAATGATAATTTTTAATAATAATAATACTAAAATGATAATAACAATGATATTTGATAATAACAATGATATTTCTTTTAAAATCACAATTTTAATAAAAATGATTGTTTTAATATTAATGATACTTTTAATAATAATAACGATAAAAATAATAAAATGATAGATTTGATAAAAATATTAATTATTTTAATAATAATAATAATAATATTGATTATTAGATAATAATAATAATGACTATAATAACGACGATAACGATAACGATAATGATAATAACAATCATTTTAACAATAATACATAAAATTATAGATAATTCAATTGACGATATTTTTTAATCCGTCTATCGAAATCATACGCTTTCTAAATGAAAAGTTATTAATTTTTTGCCAGCTTTGCAACGACATGCATATCATATACCTTATCTCAGTCTCATATGTAACAAATTCGTGATTTATCATAAACTATATAACGATGAAATTAAACATATAAGCATGCATAATCATATATACTCGAGCACTAGTCAGGGATACATTACGAATATATAAAAGTTAAGTTATGGGTGCTCACGTATCAATATTGTGATTCAATATTGCAGGAAAGTACGAAGACGAAACGGAGATGATAAACACTAGATTGACCTCACGAGCATACCCCTAATCCATACCCATAACCTCCATAGCTATAACCCATAATTTCCTTAGCTCTATCCCTCTCGAAAAACCCATTTTGAAATAACTAGCGAGTGCCCTTGTCGTAGTATTTTTTGTATAATACTAATAATAATAATACTAATACTATTAATTAAAATTAATAATAATATTAATAATAATAATAATAATAATAATAATAATAATAATAATAATAATAATAATAATAATAATAATAATAATAATAATAATAATATAAATATATATATATGTGTAGAGAGATGCGAGAGATTGGAATGACAAAATTGGAACCAGATTCGACGAGCTTTATAGATGTGTCCAGCCTCCTCTAGCCATATGATCGCATGGAATTAAAGGGGCTGAGCCATGCGATCACATGGTGCCTGTTCCCAGCTCCAATGCATTAACCTCGTGGGCTGCCGACAGTTTTTATTATTATTTAATATATAATATATTTAATTTATATAATTATATATATATTATATTATATTTACGAGCATAGGTGACCTGTAACTTTAGTTCCGAAAACTTGTACATTTACACCCAACTTATGTCCAGGTTCCGTTTATTCGAACGTTATTACGTATGCTTTAATAATTTGCATTTTACGTTTCATGATTCGTACCCTTGTCAAAACATAGACTTAAGTTATCCATAAATTATATCACCCAAAATGTAACTTTAACGTTCGAGTGTTTTGGTCATTAGCTTCTCTAATCGACGTCTTGTTACTTACTAATATATATATATATATAAGAATATTATTTTAAATTAAGGCGTTATATTACTAAGTTAATATTATATTTTATCACTTTGTAAAATATATATATTTTTATTTAGAAATATACATTTATATATATTAGAAATAATATAATATTTAGTTTCTTAAACTAATTATATTTCAAGGTTTATTATTTAGTTTAAAATCATTTTCATAATATAACATAAATTGGTATGAATCGTTTATGTACTAGCGTTTACACTAACTTCTCAAATATTCTAATTAACTTATTTAAATATCAATCGAGTCACTAAATGAATACTAATATCGTTAAATAATTTGAAATATATATAAACACGTTTTTAATTACACATTGCAAGTTATTTATATATTTATATTTAATCAAATCACGAACCGTTAATATTTGCAATTTTTCAAAAGGTTTCTAGAAAGATTCTAAATTTTAAGATAACGTTAAAACCTTTATCCTTATTAAAATGACTTGTTAATAATTTTGTCAAAAGTGTTTCCAGACATTTAGAAAGTTATATTCCTTTTTAAAGAAGACGTCTAAAATTTTATAATAGTAAAAGATAATGATAATAACTTTAATAATTTACTTCTTGACATATTGTAAAATGTACAAATCTTTCGAAACATATCGTAGTACGTTTTATATCTATTAATTGTATTCGAAACCACCTATAAATAAGCTCAATATACTTCGTCTTTATATATATATATATATATATATATATATATACGTTTCACATAACATTTTTTTATTACGTAGACGTTTATCTATAACGAATAAGTATAACGTTATACGTATAATATTTTGCTAATGTTTACAAGTCATAAAAATAGATTTCCTAATATATATACATGTCAATCAAACAGTTTAATATTTTGTTAATATTACATAATTTAATAATCACACATATGTATATATTCATACATATTTATTTACACATAATTGTTCGTGAATCGTCAAGGGCAGTCGAAAGGTAATTGATTACATGAACATAGTTCAACGTTTTTGAGATTTCCACATTACAGACTTTGCTTATCGTGTCAGAAATATTAAATGCTATAAAGATAAAGTGTAAATTTGGTCAGAAATTTTTGGGTTGTCACAACTTTCATCTTGCATGCGTATCTATCTGTTGCAAATGTTTATTATCTATTGAATATCTTATCTAAAACTTATGCTATTATTATGTTGAAACCTTAACGGTTTAGAAGTCTAATTTACGGACCACCCTTTCCATTTACTCACGTGGCTATAACCTAGTATTAGGACCTAAGCAACTCTAGGATACAAGGTAAGTAGTTATGTGTGCTTAACGTCACAATAGGGATATAGTACCTACGTACCAATGTACGGTTAACCATTTATCCATCAAAGAAGAGCTGCCCATTTAGGTTGTGATTAGAGTAGGCGATATAGAGTTCAGTGAACACTGGCTTACTCAAAATCATGATTCACGTCGGAAGCAACGTTTATGAGATGTTGTAAGATGATCTGGGGTTGAGTAAGTGATTGCAAAGGAGAGACCTTTAACCCAATTAGCAGTACCTTTGGATATCTAAGATTACACATCTATTAATGTTAAGTCATAGCTTGGTGTTAAGTGGAGGAATGTTACTGTAGTTAAACCAACTAGGATTAAGAAAAATTGAGACTTTCCTTTAGGGATATACCACTTTATTCATGTACCGAGGATTCTATCCATAAGGCCGTTTAAACCATCTAAGGTTAGCATTGGGAGTAGGGATATTCGTCTTAGCCGGAATCTTTAAAGCCTAAATTCTTAGTGACATATTAATTATGTTTATAGCCCAATTGATTGAGGTTTAGTGTTCATTCTAGAAAGTTAAACTCTTCTAACAACTATCCATCAATATCCTATTCTTCATACCTATCATTTTTTTTATAGTCTATATTACCTTATTTGAAGTTTAATCTATCACCACTTGTCGCCAGGGTTAACTATTTAGGCACTTTTATCCCACATTAGTGAACAAACATACAAAAATACGAACCTGAGTTATACTTACCACTTACTCGTAAAAAGGAAGACTAGTAGGTGAATTATAGCTAGGAAACCCAGCTAAATATAAATAATAAAACCATTACTGTCTCTTGGTAACTGATTCTGACGTTTTGCAACATGACGAAACTACACAAATAAAACCACCCGTTTCGGCCGTATCATTATGCGTGAATATTTGATTGACAATTGATCTCATGTATATTAGCTTTTACATCCTACTCTCGCTTATGGTTCCACATTTTGATATGTGCAATATGTATATCATACTATGCTATATGGTTCTACATGCTTGTTTAAACCTACTTGCTTCTATACATTCCTGAAATTTGTAGAACTAGTATAGTAATGTTGGTGCTTTATGATAATGTTGCATGATATATGTTAACACCTATTTCCTTATGAGGTAAGGCTTAGTGTGCCAACACGATACTAGAAGTAATATAGCTTTAGGTGGGCGAGTGTTGCCGATTGATGTTTGCTCTTGGGAAATAATCCCTGCAGACCCGGTTCACAAGTGTAGAAACTTGTGGGGTGGCTTAATCAATCTGTCTTCCGTAGAGAGTAAAAGTGCTAGCCGGATGACTTCTAGTGAGAGAAAGTGCTAGAGAGAGAGAGGTGAAGTCTCTGCTCTCAAATTTTTCAGAATGTCTGAACTGTGTAAAATGACGATCCAAGGGGTCTATTTATAGTGTCAGATCCACCGAATTGTTCGGGGACACGTGTCAAATGATGATACGTTCTGTTACTTGTGATCCTAAATTCATGCTGAAAGTGGCGTTCTTCGGCCAGGGCTTATGCTCTAGGCGGCCTTCAGGGCTTACGGATGACGGAGCAGCCTGTGCAGCGGAGAACGATGGGCGAACAGTCTCATAAAACCGTTGTTCTCAGTGCTTCTGATGGTAATTTTATGCGATCATTATGCCTTTTATGCGTGTATACGATATGATACACCATTAAGTCCCCTCAATTTAATGACTTAAGCGTTTGAAAAATGATTAAATTGTTAAACTTTTCATAACTCTTCCGAAACAGGCCTTCACGTTTCCCTTTTGCATCGGGAAGCACATTACAGGCATTAAATGATAGTCGAAATTTACTGACATTGTGATGATTGCTTTTTGCATGGCTACAATACCCCACGTGCCTCTAGCTGTAAAAAGGCATTTCGATGTACTCGCCCTTTAATCGTGTCTTTACACGTGTGTGGTTGAAAATAAAATCCCCAAAATCACCACAGATCACAGCTGTTATATCTTCTCCCTTTTTAACCACCAAAAACCCTAATTAATTTTTCACTTTCACAGCTTTTTTCTACAGTCCTCATCATTTACAATCAATACCCTCTTTACTTCCTGTTACGTTAAAGCTTTAATGGCAGCCATAAAGGATGTTACAGCTATTCATAGCAGAGTAAATGAGAAATATTTGGTCGAGCTACTACAATGTTTTCCTAGATTAGCTGGTGTGGAACTAATTATTCCTGCAACTAATGCCAGAGCCTGCTCACCACCCCCTGGCAAGGTTGCTATTTATTTCCATTCAATTTTCAACTTTTGTTTGACACTCCCATTTACGCCATTCTTTTTAGAATTTGGCAAGTTCTACGGTGTTACCGTTGGTCAATTCGAACCAGCATCAATTCGAAAGATTCTTATTTTTAAAATGTATTGCCACGCAAGGAATATAGAGCCATCTTTTCGTATATTTTGCCATTTGGTGCGTATAGCATCCCACGAAAAAGGTTGGTTTACTTTCAACAAAGTTCATGGTTTTCTGAGACCTGCACTTGATCATGTTGGCGTAAATACTTGCATACCGTATCAGTTACCTTTCCAAGGCTAAAGAACAAGGAAAACATTTTGTTTAAGAGAACTAAAGATGAACAGATCAACGACGTTAAATATGGGGAACACATGCTTTCATTGACATCTGTAAGTCCGGATTGGGATATCACACAAGGTTATGCCTGTGTTCTTGCTGGGAGAAAGAGTAAGTGCTTACTTTTGCTATATATACTTAATAATATGCTCTCCTTTATTTATCCAATTAACCACTGTGACTTTTAATCTTCTGCAGAAATTACTCCGCTTACCGCCATGCGATCATCGTCTTACTCACAACTTACCTTTACCACGCAAACAATTATTGACGATACTCCCATTCCTGAAGAGGATGCTGTAAGGGAGGAGGAAGATGAAGAAGAAGAAGTAGAAGACATAGGTATGAACTGAGTTGCTTCTAGGGAACGTCGTGCCTCGGATAATGAGAATGATAACACCAAATTTAATAAAGCACCAGACCACAACCTGTATTTGTTTTCTTTTAGGGCCAGTACTGGTATATTTTATAATCCAGACCCTTCTTTATACATTATGCCACCCTTGAAATCTTGTGAAGCATATTGAAACTCTTTTATAAATAACAATTTCCCTGTATCTCAAACAGCTAGTGCATCACACCAAGATACTACATTAGTGACTCTTCCGCCTTCCGCCAAGAGAAAAAGAACTGGTCAAAATCCTCTGTCATCTGCTCAACAAGGAGCTGGCACTAGTTCTTCTTAGGAACAAATTACACTTCCCAATCTTGACACAAATATACTTTCCTCCTTTTTAAAGGGACCACCGCACTCTTACCAGGATTTCATGAATTTTTTGAACGCCATGGTGTGTCCTTCACTAGCCCAATTTTTTAGCAGCCTATCTGATGCAGATGCTAAGAAGGGTAAGGCACAAAGTATCATTCTTAACATTGCTTCTGGGTTAAATGACCTTCAACGCCTATCTGAGTTGCAAAGCAATGAAATCACCACAAATAAGGAACTATCTGCTGAAAAAGAGAAAGTAGCCAAGATTGAACAAG
The DNA here is from genome assembly GCF_046630445.1 of Rutidosis leptorrhynchoides. NCBI lineage: Eukaryota > Viridiplantae > Streptophyta > Magnoliopsida > Asterales > Asteraceae > Rutidosis > Rutidosis leptorrhynchoides. Next base: position 190,337,369 of record NC_092342.1, read on the forward strand.
TAGCTACATCCTTAAAGAGGGAATATGAGACGATGAAGCGGCTTTATGATAACGCGGTGAAAGAATAGCTTAAAGCTAAAGAGGAGAATGAAAGACGTATGATAGCTGGGATCCCTGCTCTTGTAGAGCGTATCTTTAATTGTCAAGCTCTGTCTCACAGGATACGTGAGTTCATACGTCTTGCTAAGTCTGCTGAATGACTGAATTTTTTCAACTTTATGTAAACAAAACTGCCAGAATTGCCAAATCCATTGCCTGTTATTATTACATCGAAGATTAATGAAAACGCCATGAAAGAAGCTGATGCGGCTGGTGCACTGATAGAAAATATGAAGTTTGTTGATCTTGAAAATCTTTGTAAAAAACCAAATGTAACGATAGACGATGTACTGAATTATACTCCTCAAGATGAATGAAATACTATGTTTATATACATGTGATTTGCATAACATTTAATATTGCACTTGGTTGTAATTATTAGAAAGATGCTGTAATTTAGTAAGATTTTTGGAGTGAACAATACACAAGATATTGATATTGTACTTTGCAACTGTTATGCTTGTAAACATTGAAATTATATTCCCCGTTATACGCTTTCCGTCATGAAATTCGTGAGGAAAAGTTATGAATTATTTTTGCCTTTAAATATTTTGCTGGACGCCATAGTCCGTTATCCGTTTTGCTCTGAATTTTGTGCATATAAGTTGTGTCATGACATTTTTTGTAGATTCGTTTCATCGCTTCGATGCTTTAGTGATTTCTACATGTCTCACTATCGATACAACCATTTTGAGTATGATTGCACTTCTACCACCGAAAGGCTATCTTTCTTTTTGCGGGTAGGGATGACACACAACTATGTGACAACTGTAACGGCTAGAAAGTTACCGTTTACACATTGCAGTAATTTTAGCCATGTAAATATAATCATTGCTTTTCCAACTTACTCGCCCTAATTCCAATTATAAATAGCTAGATAACCCGCATAAAAACTTTACGCTTTCTTTCTCAATTATGCATTCAATCACATTCATCTAATCGCACTCATTCCTTGCAATTAATCAATTCAACTTCTAATTTCTTCAATTCAACATCTGTTTTATTTTTCTTTCCACAAATGGCATCTTCTTCATCTATGCATACTCCTGGAGGTTACGTTTCCTATATGATGGAAGCGAAACTCCAGAATTTACAGAAGTGGTATCCCCCACTTGCACAGTTTGTCCCTACCGCTCCTGCAGCAGAACAACGAGCTGACACCCCCTAAGGGGATGATTTCTGTTTATGAGGCTGCCATCTCACAGGGCAACCTACAATTCCCGCTTACTCAATTCTTTCGCAGTGTTTGTGAGTATTATAAGATTGCCATGGCGCAGCTTCATCCCAACGCAATTAATAAAATTGTGTTGTTTGAGATGTTTTGCAATGCCACCAACGTACAACCGCTGCTAAACGTGTTTCGCACGTGTAACAGTCGGATTTTATACGATGTGGGATGGTTTTCATTCCGCAGTAAACTGGGCACAATGATTTCGCCAAAAGACTCAATCGGCAACTGGCGCGGTTCTTTCTTTTATATTAACGACGCCGCCAATGTGGACAGCGACCTACCAAGAACATGGTGTACAGAACTTGATCCCAATCTCAATGAGAAACCTTTACTTGATGATCTTGAGAATGATATTCTCAAGACACTCAAAAACGCAGGCCTAATTCTGCGAGCTTATTCGAATGTACCGCTGTACATCGACAGAGTTTCAATTCAATGGCCATGGAGTGACTATGACGCGCTTTTGGTTGAACATGCAAAAAATGGTATAATGCTTAAACTTATCGCATAATACTTTTTATACTATTCGCAGTATATTTTTGCTTCACATAACACTATATGTTTATATTTTTCCATAGATTGCTCTTGACTTTATCATGAGGTCTGCCGATATCAGCAGGATCAGCCCTGCTCGTCGCCTAAAGAATGGCGACGACGACATTGTTCTTATTGATGAGCCAATCATCAATACATGTTATATTACTGGCGGTGAGGACCGCGGCAAGCGAAAAGTTGTGGAAGGTGCCACCACTCCGCGTAGAAAACGATTACGCTCTCTTGCTGAACAAGAAACGAGTACGTAATTGTGAATTCACAGTATTTATTTATTACGCATTTTTTACTTTCGCATAAACTAGCTATATTTGTTTATCTAGTTATAGTTGTTCTTTCAGAGTCATCCGCTGAAGCTACCCCGCTCTACAACATCAGAGGGAGCATCCCCACAGATGTTCTTGAAGAGCCCGGGTAAGAAAATTTGTCTCTTCCATCTGACGCAGAAGCATCTAATCAGGAGGAGGAAGGAGAAGCTGATGCAGAAGAAACCGCAGCAGCAGAACAGGTCAATAGATTATACCGCAGGCTTTATAAATTTGTTCCCCAGGAAACAAAAGAGCAATATCGCAAACTATCATACCCCGAAGCTGCAAGACAGCATCTGCATAATTATTATAATGGAATTTATCTAACAATTGACAGCATGGAGCGCTTCACGGAGATGTCGAATGAGTATGATAAAGTATTGAAGCTTGCTAACGCGCACGAGAGAAAAGCGCAAAGGGCTGAGGCGCGGTTTAAAAAGGCTGCGGAAAAGAACGCCAAGCTCAAAAAGAGGGCGAAAACTACGAAACAAAATTTCGCACAGCTGGTCAAGTATCTCCCAACTTTCGCAGATAAAGTGATGGACTCCAATCCAGTCACTGAAAAATTTCAAGCGTATGCCCAAGCAGCAAAACTTGCCACTCGCTGTGAGTGGTATGATCTATTGTGCAAGCTTGGCGATCTTTCTCAACCTCTACCTTCTGACATGGCGAAAGAAATATGCGCCACAGATGATGCTCGCGAAGCACTCGAGAGAGCGAAGAAGGAGGTCGAGAAAGTCAGCATACCTTCCCTAGAGGAACTTAGTCAGTGCGAAGGCGTTTCATTCACAGATATTGAAGCATTGGAGCTTTAAATTTGCCTTAGCTAGCTTTTGAATGTATTCTCGCAATCTTGAATTGCGTTTTTTGTAATGATCCGCGTTGTTTCCACGCTTAATATTAATGACTTATTTACAATTCGCAGTTGCAACTTCTTTTATTTATATAGCGCTTTACATTATCATATATTCATAATTCAGACTTGCCCTTTGCAATTTCCGCATTCGCTATTGTGCACATAACAAAACGTACTTTATGCGAAACAATCTTTTAATCATTATGAATCTTCTAAGTCCGAAAAATCGATCCTTAGGCAAATTTAGCATTGCGAAGCATCTAAGTATTGGCAAGATCAAATACTTAGGAAATTTTATACTTTCACAATTATTAACACAAGTGGGCAATTTCATCACTTTGTGTTTAACAAATTATTTCGCAATGCATTTTTGCATTATTATAACATTTAAGTAGGCCACGTTTAGCGAAAACCATGCCACTTCACTTAAAGTATCCACAGAACAAACATTAACTTAGTGTTATAAAAGATAAGTAATTGTATTCTGCGAAATTATCACTACGCGTGGCCACACGCAGTGCGTTCGCTTTGTTAAAGAAACAACTACTAACACTGAAATTAACTTCGCTTCATTCATTATTGTTTCGCATTACAAGGTTCAAAAATAAACGCAACAATCATATTCGCATCATTATATCATATATTGATGAAGTTTGCCTTAGTATCTCATTACAACTTTTAAAATTTCGCACTATTCGTGATTAACTGAATGTCCTTCAATACCCATTTTCGCATTTGCCATAATCATAGCACAGAATGGCTCCATCTCCGCAGAAATTAGCGTGCCAATTCCCTTATTGGCAGAAAATTTAACCATGCCATGTATAGTAGAAGGAATAGTGCCAAACATGCGCAGAGCAGTGCGCCCATGTATCATATTGAATCGCGATTGATTTCGCATTATGTGCAGATTCAATAAAGCTTGGCGCCTTAGCGACTAATCGCTGTCATCAACTAGCTCCATTTGCAATTCCAATTGGCCAACAGGCTAGGATGACTCTCCTGAGAACCCAGCAAGTGAAACAGCAGTAGGTTTCATCAAAGCTTGAATGTTCGCGGGCAACTTGCTAAAACATTGTTCGTACATGATATCGACACTGCTACCAGTGTCCACACGTACCTTCATTATCATTATACCAGTATTTGCAATGCAACATGAAACCACCACAGGTTTATCACCATCCGCGGTCAAGCTTGCAGGAGGAAAAGTAATGGAGGGGCACCTCCAACTTACAATCTGTTCAGAAATTTGAAGTACTGACAGTTCGCCCTGCACTTCTACCACATTAATTACTTGAATTCCGCGTTGATTTTCTTTCTTATTCACCATCTTCACCCCCAGATTTTTCACTGCGGAAGCCTTTCGCTCAACCGCATTTGATGCATTTGAGGTGTTAGCTTCTGTAGGCATTATAATCGCATTTGCAGTGTTCTGTGCGATTAAATGGTCTAGCTTGCCTTGCTCGTATGCTTCTGCAATAAATTCCACCAAATCTCTGCAGCGATTGGTGTCATGACCATAATCATCATGGAAAACACAAAACTTTAATCGATCGCGCCTGCTATTTTCTCCCAAAGGCTGCGGATCAGGAAAAGATTTAGCGACTTTTTCCTGTAACAAAATCTCCTTAGGTGTTTTTGTTAGCATCTGAATGATATTGAAAGATTCATTGTTCCACTTTCGCGTAGAATAGCGATCACGACGGCCATATCCATGGTTATCACTTTGACCTTGAAACCTGTCATTTCGCCAGTATCCACCTCCGCCATTTCTTCGCGGAAAACCTGATCCGCGGTAATTATCACTGTTACCATCGCGAAAAGAGTCATTGTCATCTCGCCAACTTTTGTCTCTACCCCACCCACACGCAGGGGTTATACTGCTATCCTCTCCACCGCGGAGATAATCATATGTTTCTTGTTGCACTTTTGTGAAAGTCGGCGGGACATCTCTTCGCAATCTTTGCACAAGAGTGGGATGTTGCTGTGGGTTAATAGCATGCAATAAACCAGAACTTTTTTGATCTTCATTCAATCGTGGAATTTTTTGGCACTCGTAAATGTACCGTGTAAGTAATACGCTCAAAGTTTCCTTGTTACCTTGCTTAATATCGTGACATTCTATATGTGTCTTTTTCTGCGGTAAAAGATTTTGAAACTGCAGCAAAAAATTTTCGCGCAAATCGACAAAGCCAATGATACTGCGAGATTACAGACTATGAAACCACTCCCTTGATGACCCTTGCAAAGCCATGGGGAGCACTCTACACGTAACTGGTTTATCCCAGTTATAGGTGCTTACCACCCCTTCAAAGCTTTGCAGAAAATCTAAGGGATCGGTTAAACCCGAATAAACTCCCAGAGTTGCCGGCACGATCGGCGGAGAAACAATTAGATAGTCAGAAATATGCTGGGCAAACTTGTCCGCAGCAGTAGTGATTTCTGTTGCCTTTTTTGTGCGAGTGTCTGCATTCTCCGCACAAAACTTGGTAAGCATGTCTTACAAAAAATTTGGCTGATCAAACTTATGTTGCATTGATTTTGGCGCAATACTTCTGAAAGCATCCGCCAAAAAATTTTGGGCATTTTCTCTGCGAGCAGCATCAGATGCTTCACCCTCTTCCCCATAACGAGGGAAAGGTGTTGGTGGTCGCTTTCGCTTAACATGTGAATTTTTAACAAACTCTTCCACGCTGTCCGAATCATCAGAAAATTCGCTTTCTTCTCTTGGCGTCTTCGCCATTTTTGAGTTATATGCAGAATTCAAATGAATGCGATCTTCTGCGTTATCACTATCGCTATCATTACGCTCAAGAACTAAGCGATCAACTTGTGATCCTGAATCGTTCAATGGCCATAAGTAAGTGCGCGGTATGCGAGACTCACGACTGCACTTAGCATCTTTCTTAGCTTGCTCGATAGCAGTACCAACAATTTTGTCGGTTCGCAGACTAGATTTCCAGATAAAACTTTTACTCGCTTCCCATCAGTGATTCTTTCATCGCGATTTTGCAGTAAAGTTCTGCGTGCAATCATTTTCTCAGCAGCGATTTCTGGCTGCGAATCACTAGCGTTGTTTACAGTGGATATTTTAGCAATCGATTCTTGAACCGATTTTCCCACGGTTATACTAACATTTGTTTGCAACTGAAATATCACGACGTTATGCGAATTGCCAGGCAGTGCATCAGCATTCGCAGAAATGCCAGTTTGCTTTGCATTTGTCATCATGACGGTCAAGCAGATCAACGGATTGCATATTCAAAAAACACCTGCAAATCATCACAACAAAAACACGATTGAAATTAAACCGACGAATTAATTGTTTGATAGCACAAAACAAAAAATTTCGAGTTCAATTTGTAAAACGTGTCCCACGGATGGTGCCAATTGATCAATCCTTAATTAGCGATGTTACTTAATTACGGATTGAGTGCAATAAGATTACAATGGAGGATGGAATGTTTGATGATTATTTTGGGCCCCGATGATCGTCTTTCACTTTAACTATCAAGTGATCAACCACCCCGACCCGGTCTTGATTGTTAATTAGCATAATTCACCTTTGCGCGATGTAAAAATCCCTTGGGCAAGATCACAAGTGGAAATTACAAAGGCTTAGGCAAAATGGCAGAGAATCAACAACTTATAAATGAGAGGCCAAGCTCCCTATTTATAGTATTCGAGATATCCGCGGTCTGCGAATTACCTAACCCTACGCGGAAACTCAGCGAATTAAACCGCAGTCTCTTATTAACGTGGAAACATAACTGCTGCACTTTACTTTCAGCGAATATTGCATATCTTGGCTTTAGAGTCCGCGCAATTCTGCTTTTAACCTTTAGGAAATAAAACAAATATATGCAATGCCATGTATATGATCACTTAGTACCTTCAACTATTTCCATAATTGGTTTTTCATGTATTGATTTTTCCTTAAGCTCTTCAACCAACACTCATTTGTGCAAATGATCAAAGGTTAAAGTAGCTAACTTGCTCAAGACGTCAGCCTTTTTGTTCTTATTTTGAGGGATTTGCACGACTTCAAGGTTATTAAATTTCTTTGAAATTGCCTCCACCAACTTTACATATTGCCTCATGGATGTATCCCTTGCATCAAACGTTCCATTAACCTGCTGGGCGACGATTTGAGAATCAACATATGCTCATAAATTTGTTATGCCCATTTCAACCGCTATGCGGAGGCCGGAGAGTAATGCCTCATATTCTGCTTCATTGTTTGAAGCATAAAAACAAAATTTCAATGCATAGGTATACTCTTCTCCGTCTGGACTTGTTAAAACTAGTCCTGCACCTGTTCCCTCTTCACTGGATGCTCCATCAGTGTGTAACTCCCATACATGCTGTTGTGGTGCCATTTTGTTGTCATACTCTACTTTTTCATTTGTTTCTAAGAGGAAATCTGCCAAAATTTGTCCTTTAACTGCATTCCGGGGAGCAAAATTGATTTCATACTCCCCCAACTCGATGGCCCATTTTGCTAAACAGCCAGATGATTTTGAACGATGGAGTATTTGCTTCAACGGCTGATCTGTTAAAACTAAAATTGGATGATCTTGAAAATATCTTCGTAAACGCCGTGCAGTATGCACAAGGGCATAAACCATGCGGTGAAGTGGTGGATAATTTGTTTCACTAAGCTTCAACACTTTGCTAACAAAATATATAGGCATTTGCACGCCGTTCCATTCTGCGATTAAGACAGAACTTATCGCTTCTTTTGAGACAGCTAAGTACAAAATTAAGGTTTTCCCTTCTTTTGGTGCTGTTAATGTAGGTAACGTTTTTAGCAACTGCTTGACCTCTTGGAATGCATTTTCGGCTTTCGTCGTCCACACAAAATCTTTTTTATTTAAACAGCCTTTTAACACCTTCATGAATTGTCATACCCCTAAATAGGGACGGGGAAATATGACTAACCAATATCACAACACAAGTATGTATAAATCGAGAACGACTCTATATGAGACTTTTTAATTAAAAACCAATGTGTTAACGTAGCGGAAGGTATTAAGTCATTACAATTTGTAAATCCAAAATGTAAATGTAAATTTAAATGTTTTAATGCAATAATATAAATAATAAAATGCGGACTCCAAATGCAGCAAAGTCCAAAAAGCACAGAATCTTTAGCAACCTTCACATGAGACAAAACATGCTTAAAGTGTCAACCAAAAAGGTTGAGTGAACAACATAGGTTTAATATATATAGTTTTAGACCACAAGATTTAGTTATCAAAAGTAAATGCTGAAGTTATGATATCGAGACATAAACAAAGTTACCCCTGGACACCTTGAACTGTCGGTGTCGTTTAATCATTATTATGTAACCAAAGACCAACGGTCAAATGGTTAGAGACGTCACTCTCATTAACGCTATTCACAATAACTAAGCTTACCAAAATTCCAGTAATTAACGATATCATGGTAGGGATTTAGCATGAATCAAAGCATGTCAGCACAGTTAAACAGTTTTCGGGTATTTGTGTCTAAGTCTAAAATAGTTTGAAAGCAAGCATGTGTCTCACCCCAAAAGTTTAAAATAAATGATAGAGAAAGTTAAAAAAAAAGTGGGGCTATGAAGTTCACCTTAAAATAGCAGGAGAAGTATAACAAGTACGTGAATAATGAAGATCAAGAGTGATCTAGACTCCAACCTAAATAATATGATAGGTCAGAATATATCTAACTTATGTCATGTCATTGTATGATAGTCCTAGTGCTTGAAGTGGTTTTGGAATTATGTGACAAAAGATTTGAATAAGTTAAAGTATTACACACACTTTCTATTTTTAGTAAGTTTCCACTTTTAGAAATATTCTATTTTAGGTAAGTTTCTTTTTATAGTAAGTTTCTATTTTTAAAAGTTTCTTTATTTAGAAAGTCCACTTAAGTCAAACAAAAGTAAAATGAAAAAGTCAACTGAAAAGTCAACCCAAAAGTCAACGATCAGCGTTGAAAGTCAACAAGACTCAAAAAAATCTTTAAAACTTATTTATACTCATTTTAAAATCATATTATCATAATATTAGTATTAGTAATTTAATGGCTTAGAAAAATTACAAACTCAAAAATATTGTAAAAATGCCTAAACTGTCCACTTTGGGAATTTTTATAAAAATCAGTGTGACCTAACTTGAAAAAGGGCCAATGCCAAGTGTTACTTTTTACCACAAAGAGACTACACAAAAATTTTCAGGATCCAACTCAATTTGAGCAACTCGTGGCAACCGATGCCGTTTTGACATTTCAGTAATTTTGTTTCAGCTTTTCAGAAAAAGTACAAGTGCGCTCAGGTGACCCACTTTGACAATTTTTAAAACGACGCTCGGGATTCGGCTTGACAAAGGAGAAACACCAATAGCTTTCCCTTGCTATCAAGATACTGCATGATTTATTTGACGATTTTTACAGCTTTTAAACGACCGTGGTGATCGACACGATTTCGACAAAAATTCATTTTCTCAATCAGCATTATTTTAAGAAAATTTATTTCATATTTATTAATGTTTTTATTCCAAAACTTGTTTTAATCATATATTTTAACCGTACGTCCGTTTTTAACGTTCTTTATATATTTTTGAGTCGCATAATTAATCCGACACGATAAACATGACAAAATAACCCAGATCAGACTCGAATTTTGAGGCTACAACAGCTGTATAATATTATTTTATATATAAAATTTACATAAACTTCAATAATTCATAATTTGAGTTCTACACATCTGTTTAACGCAAATCTTATATGTAAATTGCAATACTCATCAAGAGGAACACGATGAGCAAGAAAGTTTTATCATAAAATAATGACACAGTTCCCAAAAATGCAGGTATATCTGCTATCCAAATTTTATATACCCGAAAAATATGATTTTTAAAAAAATTAAGTATCCAAACAATACCACAACAATTGTTCAAGAACTATAACTAATAATCATACATAATAACAAGTAAATAAATGATAATTGAAAAAGTTAGGGTTAAATTAACTACCTCAAATCAAGAAAAAAAGAATAGGAGAAACGTAGAGAATTGCGAGAGGAATTCAAATATCCAATTTGTTTTGAAAGAGGGTTAGATTTAATAGGGATGGTGATTGTCGATGGTTTTGGGTGTTTGAGGTTTTAGTCTAATAGCAGAAGAAGCAGGAAACAATCGCTAGTTTTTTTTTTCTTTTCTTTTTGTGACTTGATAAAAAGATAAATACTAAACTTAGCAAATAAATCTCAATTTTAGAACTTTAAAAATTTGGGTCTATCCCCTTATTAAAATAGTTAGGCGAGAGATTGCAGTATACATATATATTATTATTGTTTTTTTTATATATAATAATACTTCCATAAATAAATGTCAAGTATCAAAACACCAAATTTAGGCTATAACCCCTTATGGGTCGTCCGACCTTTTTTATTTATTATATATATATTTCAAATTTTTTCTATAACTATTATTTAATATTACCTTAAATTAATACAAATAAAATATAGCAAATAAAAAAAAATTGTTGTTAGGCCTATGTTTTAGGGAATTCGGCCGAGACTCCCTGGAGTCTTATTTGTTATATTATTTTTTTATATTTATTTAAAACCTTTAATCTTATCCAATGTGATACATACAATTTAAATATAAAAAAGGAAATTAACTAGTAAAATAACTTAAACAAAAAAATTAGAATTGGTCAAATGTGAAAAACTATGGCCGAGATATATATACACATTTTTTTATCCATAATTATATAAACTTAATTAATTAAATTAAGTGGTGGCTAGAAAAATACAATCAAAAGAAAATGGATAACCCAAGAGCATCACATATGGGTTAACCGAATTAGGCTAGGAGAAAGGGGCCCAACATCATAATTAAATTTCATGTATAATCAATCCCGAACGATAAAACGAACTCGACCCGATAATAAAACGTTACACGATTTAAATAAGCGAGAAGGAGAAAAATCCGAGAAATAAAAACATAGGAATATTCTATTATTTCTAATGACATAGGAATGTCATATAAAAAAAATTCGGATTTGGAAATCACGAATGAATAATCGTTGGTTTGGAAACCGAGACGATTTTTCGAAATATAATCGTTATACTTAGAAATGTACTAACACGTAGTCACTCATTAATTTTAAAACTTGTAATATTAACTAAAGTATATTATAAAAATAATATAAACTTTAATTAATATAGTGTTGCCCAAAAATAAATATCTATTCAACGTTGTATTAAAGTAGAGTAATTACTTATTAATTTCAATATTAATAAGTATGCAGAAACCCTATAGGTAAAATTGACATTTCAAGTATGGAAATTTGAGGGTTGTTATAGTATCCCTCTGTTAATGGAAACTTCGTCCCAAAGTTTTAAGTAGACTTCTCTGATGCATCAGCGGTTGAGAAGAGAGAGATGGGAATATTTTTCCATTTCATTTGGTCTTCACGTTCTCAGGTATACTCGGGGCCATGTCGTGAATTCCAATAGATTTTGTTTTTTTAATATAAGAATATTGTTCTGTTTCAAGCATTTGAATCTTACGATCCATAACTTCTACAGGTTCTTCTATTACGTGCATTTTATTTTCAATGCAAAGGTCATTCAAAGGAATTACAAGAGTGTCATTTGACTAGGTTTCCTCAAAAGAGATGATGATGCCATACAAGGTTTTCAATAAGCTGGGTGCATGAAATGTGGCATGAACATTACTAGGCTCAAAACCTCGAGTGTTTATGCCACAATACTAGGGCAGACAAATAGATATGAGTACGTGGAGATTACCCCCATGCAGTTTGATGCATGGCATGTGTTTGTACAAATTTTTAATTCCAAAAGGTAACCATAGACATGATGTCTAATGTGAATAAATGAGACGAGATGCCAGCTGAAGAATCACTAATCAGGCTTATATGCAATGTAAGCCATAACTAAATTACCCTCAGAATGCTCAGAGCGAAAAGATATCGTTTAGTATATTATAATACATGTGAACTTATCGTTGGAAAGAATTTTTGAAAGCCCATTTGCAGAATATAACTATATGATTATGATTTCAGTAACAGAGGTTGAAATACGACTAGGATGACACCTAGTTGCAGTCAATGAAGGAAGAGTAGACACATCAATGTATTAAATGTTTAAGGTATCCCCTTCATATAGGATAGCGAGGATCATAGATTAAAATAATTTATTTTACGTTTCTAAAAGGGAACCATACGAAAGGTGTGATCTCTTAATGAGAGGAACGCCCTCGCACAGACGGCAAGTCGATCTAGGGTTTATCCTCACTCATAAGTTGAAGTACGAATGAGAAGATAACGTGAATTATTGGATATAATACATAGTTTACACTAGGTGATAAAATCTTTGAAAATGATTTCTCATGCCACAAAATATTGAATCACGGAATTGATGATCGCGAGGGTGTTGCGTTTTAGCCATGAAATACTTCTCAACGGTCAACCTTAAAAGGGAGAAGTTGATGAGAACAGAGGGTTTTGAATGATGAACTTAATGATAAGTTTCAGAGGACGAGAGGAACTGTGATTAATATGTGGTGTAGAATAACACTAAAATTTTATATGAACAAGCAATGAAAACTTTATAGAAGTTCGAGTCGTTTAAGGTGACAATGTAAAAAGGGACGAAATTCTTAGTAAAACTAGAGTTATGTACAACATGTACTATTTTAAGTAAAAATATCTTTTGAATAAAAGAATTGATTTATAAAAGTCAAAGTATAATTTTATATGTACCAGTCAAAAATAAGTAAAGGTAAATTTTATTTACTTTATTATATAAACATATACGATTTATAAAATTTGCATGAATGGTAGTAAATAAATTTATTATATAAAATTTCGAGAGGATCGCACAGTAAAATAGTGTGTGTAAAATTTTGGTAACAGAATTTTCATATTTCGGAGGTTACGAGTTAGAAAAAGATCGATAAAGATCGGGTGAAGAAATTTTGAAAATTTTGGGTTATTTTTTAAGAAACAATGTTGCGAGGTGATGAAATCTATTGTATTTAAATACGGTTGTTAACTATTATTAGGGCATATGTTCTTGGAATTCAAAATGTTTATGTGTGAAGCTGTTGCTGACAAGTGAGATATGAATGGTAGAGTATGAGAACGTGATAGTGAATGTGGTGTTTATAATATCTTCATTTGAATATTCAAATGAAAATCTTGCGAGTGGTTGTCGCTTATCTTCGACGGGTTTCCTAATGGGTTTATGAAAATATACACTAGGAGCGTAATTACAGATAACAGGAAGCATGCTTCGAAGAAATTCTGGGGGTGTCACTTCAGGTCACTTAAGAACAGGTATCCTTCCTTCCAGCGGGGATGTGATAATTAAGTGTCAAAGATAAAGAGATAAGTTATTTAAGAAAGAAAGAATGCAAAGCTTTACAACGTTTATGGCATAGGAAAATTTGTTAATCTACTCATGGGTATGAGATAGATAGTTTGGTTGAAACGATCTCTCCGTATATCTATAAATCAGATGATAATTACCCTTCATGTAATAACATTGAGATTTTTGAATTAATGTATTGGGAATTTTTCTTTGATTCACTTTCTATCCCATATGTCATGATATTGGAATTTCTATATGAATTACCATAATATAATCACGTTGGCCAAGCGTCATTATATTTCACGAATTTATACTTCCACTTCAATATCACCCCATAAGGTCGGGACACGTGATCAAACTTAGATAGTTGACGTGGGAATGTTGAGTCATGAGTGACATCCCTTCGCGTGAGTCAAGGAATACTTTAAATCACAATGGCGAAGTCAGGTGATAAGATATGTATGGATATGATAACAATCACATACTAACCGATCCTTTAGAGTCGAGATCAGGCAAGATGATAGGGTTTTGGCTTGATATCCTTAGGAAAGGATACAGAATATCAACAGAGGTAAAAGCAGAAAGTAAGATGAAATAGCAGTATAAAGATTAAAGGAGAAGCGCTTAAACTAAGGCAGGAAAGGTTATAGTCCTAAAAATTGCTAAGGCACCTAACTAACACATAAGGCACACATAAAATGCAATCCTGATTCTCTATAACAACCTGGCTCTGATACCACTCTGTAATACCCCCAAATAGGGATGGGGAAATATGACTAACCAATATCACAACACATGTATGTATAAAGCGAAAGGTATTAAGTCATTACAATTTATAAATCCAAAATGTAAATGTAAATTCAGATGTTTTAATGCAATAATATGAATAATAAAATGAAGACTCCAAATGCAGCAAAGTCCAAAAAGCACACAATCTTTAGCAACCTTCACCTGAGACAAAACATGCTTAAAGTGTCAGCCAAAAAGGTTGAGTGAACAACATAGGTTTAATATATATAGTTTTAGACCACAAGATTTAGTTATCAAAAGTAAATGCTGAAGTTATGATATCGAGACATAAACAAAGTTACCCCTGGACACCTTGAACTGTTGGTGTCGTTTAATCATTATTAGGTAACCAAAGACCAACGGTCAAATGGTTAGAGACGTCACTCTCAATAGCGCTATTCACAATAACTAAGCTTACCAAAATTCCAGTAATTAACGATATCATGGTAGGGATTTAGCATGAATCAAAGCATGTCAGCACAGTTAAACAGTTTTTGGGTACTTGTGTCTAAGTGTAAAATAGTTTGAAAGCAAGCATGTGTCTCACCCCAAAAGTTTAAAATAAATGATAGAGAAAGTTAAAAAAAAGTGGGGCTATGAAGTTCACCTTAAAATAGCGGGATATAACAAGTACGTGAATAATGAAGATCAAGAGTGATCTAGACTCCAACCTAAATAATATGATAGGTCAGAATATATCTAACTTATGTCATGTCATTGTATGATAGTCCTAGTGCTTGAAGTGGCTTTGGAATTATGTGACAAAAGATTTGAATAAGTTAAAGTATTACACACACTTTCTATTTTTAGTAAGTTTCCACTTTTAAAAATATTCTATTTTAGGTAAGTTTCTTTTTATAGTAAGTTTCTATTTTTAAAAGTTTCTTTATTTAGAAAGTCCACTTAAGTCAAACAAAAGTAAAATGAAAAAGTCAACTGAAAAGTCAACCCAAAAGTCAACGATCAGCGTTGAAAGTCAACAAGACTCAAAACAATCTTTAAAACTTATTTATACTCATTTTAAAATCATATTATCATAATATTAGTATTAGTAATTTAATGGCTTAGAAAAATTACAAACTCAAAAATATTGTAAAAATGCCTAAACTGTCCACTTTGGGAATTTTTATAAAAATCAGTGGGACCTAACTTGAAAAAGGGCCAATGCCAAGTGTTACTTTTTACCACAAAGAGACTACACAAAATTTTCAGGATCCAACTCAATTTGAGCAACTCGTGGCAACCGATGCCGTTTTGACATTTCAGTAATTTTGTTTCAGCTTTTCAGAAAAAGTACAAGTGAGCTCAGGTGGCCCACTTTCACAATTTTTAAAACGACGCTCGGGATTCAGTTTGACAAAGGAGAAAAACCAATAGCTTCCCCTTGCTATCAAGATACTGCATGATTTATTTAACGATTTTTACAGCTTTTAAATGACCGTGATGATCGACAAGATTTCGACAAAAACTCATTTTCTCAATCAGCATTATTTTAAGAAAATTTATTTTTTATAAACTTTGAAAAATCATAACTAATTCATAAAAATGGCAAACGACATGAAACAAGAGTCCAAACTTATTAATTTTTCGATATGCACGCACTCGTGAACTTAGAATTTTAATATCGGGTCACACACATATCGAGACAACCCAAACAGACCTTGTCGATTTCATATTTATTAATATTTTTATTCCAAAACTTGTTTTAATCGTATATTTTTAACCGTACGTCCGTTTTTAACGTTCTTTATATATTTTTGAGTCGCATAATCAATCCCGACACGATAAACACAACAAAACAACCCAGATCAGACTCGAATTTCGAGGCTACAACAGCTGAATAATATTATTTTATATATAAAATTTACATAAACTTCAATAATTCATAATTTGAGTTCTACACATCCGTTTAACGCAAATCTTATATGTAAATTGCACTACTCATCAAGAGGAACACGATGAGCAAGAAAGTTTTATCATAAAATCATGACACGGTTCCCAAAAACCCAGGTATATCTGCTATCCAAATTTTATATACCCAAAAAATAAGATTTTAAAAAAAATAATTATCCAAACAATAGCACAATAATTGTTCAAGCACTATAACTAATAATCATACATAATAACAAGTAAATAAATGATAATTGAAAAGGTTAGGGTTAAATTAACTACTTCAAATCAAGAAAAAAAGAATAGGAGAAACGTAGAGAATCGCGAGAGGAATTCAAATATCCAATTTGTTTTGAAAGAGGGTTAGATTTAATAGGGATGGTGATTGTCGATGGTTTTGGGTGTTTGAGGTTTTAGTCGAATAGCAGAAAAAGCAGGAAACAATCGCTAGTTTTTTATTTTTTTATTTTTGTGACTTGATAAAAAGATAAATACTAAACTTAGCAAATAAATCTCAATTTTAGAAATTTAAAAATTTGGGTCTATCCCCTTATTAAAATAGTTAGGCGAGTGATTGCAGTATACATATATATTATTAATTTTTTTTATATATAATAATACTTCCATAAATAAATGTCAAGTATCAAAACACCAAATTTAGGCTATAACCCCTTATGGGTCGTCCGACCTTTTTTTATTTATTATATATATATATATATATATTTCAAATCTTTTCTCTAAATATTATTTAATATTACCTTAAATTAATTCAAATAAAATATAGTAAATAAAAAAAATTGTTGTTAGGCCTATGTTTTAGGGAATTCGGCCGAGACTCCCTCGAGTCTTATTTATTATATTATTTTTTTATATTTATTTAAAACCTTTAATCTTATCCAATGTGATACATACAATTTAAATATAAAAAAGGAAATTAACTAGTAAAATAACTTAAACAATAAAAGTAGAATTGCTCAAATGTGAAAAACTATGGCCGAGATATATATACACATTTTTTATCTATAATTATATTAACTTAATTAATTAAATTAAGTAGTGGCTAGAAAAATACAATCAAAAGAAAATGGATAACCCATGACCATCACATATGGGTTAACCGAATTGGACTAGGAGAAAGGGGCCCAACATCATAATTAAATTTCATGTATTGGCCCGAATGATAAAACGAACTCGACCCGATAATAAAACGTTACGCGATTTAAATACGCGTGAAGGAGAAAAATCCGAGAAATAAAAACATAGGAATATTCTATTATTTCTAATGACATAGGAATGTCCTATAAAAAAATTCGGATTTGGAAATCACGAATGAATAATCGTTGGTTTGGAAACCGAGACGATTTTTCGAAATATAATCGTTATACTAACACGTAGTCACTCATTAATTTTAATACTTGTAATATTAACTAAAGTATATTATAAAAATAATATAAACTTTAATTAATATAATGTTGCCCAAAAATAAATATTTATTCAACGTTGTATTAAAGTAGAGTAATTACTTATTAATTTCAATATTAATAAGCATGCAGAAACCCTATGGGTAAAATTGTTATTTCAAGTATGGAAATTTGAGGGTTGTTATATGAATGGAAGCGACTTTTCAGCTGCTCTGGACAAGAATCTTGTTAATGCTGCTAGACATCCATGCAACCGTTGAACATCTTTCTTGCCAGTTGGCGACTTCATGTCTTCAATTGCTTGAATTTTCTTAGGATTAGCTTTAATACCACGTTCTATGACAATATGACCTAAGAATTTTCCCTCTTCCACACCAAACGTGCACTTCTTGGGATTTAATTTCATATTGATTTTTCGTAGATATGCAAAAGTCTCCTGTATATCTCGTAACATACTTTCTTCAGTATGACTTTTGATGACAATGTCATCAACATAAGCTTCTAAATTACGCCCAATTTGATCCTTAAACGCCATATCAATAAGTCGTTGATATGTTGCTCCTGCATTCTTCAAACGAAAAGGCATTTTCATGTAACAGAATATGCCTTCCGTCGTGTGAAAAGCCGTTTTGTCTTCATCTTTTAAGGCCATAGGTATTTGATGATACCCCTTAGCTGCATCTAAGAAACATTTGAATCGATATCCTGCCAATGATTCAACCTTTCAATCAATTTCAGGTAAAGGATAATTATCCTTTGGACATGCTTTATTGATATCCGTAAAATCCACACACATCTGCCATGAGTTGTCCGGCTTCCTAACCATGACTGGATTGGCTACCCATGTCTGATATTTGACCTCTCGCAAGATCCTAGCATCCACCAAACTTCGTACCTCATCACGGAGGAATTTTCTTCTTTCCGGCGCCATGCCTCCCTTCTTCTGACAAACAGGATGTATGTTGGGATTCACGTTTAGCCTATGTTGTGCAATTTCCCTTGGAACACCGGTCATATCAGATGGTTGCCATGTAAAAACGTCTAAATTTGTTGTCAAAATGTTGTATAGCTTTTCTTTACATTCTGCGGATAACGTGTGCCCAATTATGATTTTCTGATCTGGAAATTTAAGATTCGGTGAAATTGACCCATCATCGTGTATGATTGGTTTAATTATTGCCTTTGTTACTTGAGAACACTCAATTGACTTCTGCCATTCTGCATATAACGTTGCTACTTCGCCTGGTGTTGAAAACCTCATCATGCCATGTACAATTGATGTTCAGCTCCAAACGTCATTAAAGCAGTTCTTCCCAAAATTATGTTGTACTGTGAATTCGCTTTAACCACCAGGAACTCAATGTTGGCTGTGCGTCTTAGGGGTGGCTTGAAAGGACCCGTTCATATACATTATAAACGATTCACAATTGTTGATTTCATCGCGAGGTATTTGACCTCTATATGATACATTTTACAAACATTGCATTCATTTTTTTAAAGACAAACTTTCTTTACATTGAAAATTGACAGGCATGCACACCATTTCATAATATCTACTATCCAACTATAAATTGACTTAATAATAATCTTTGATGAACTCAATGACCCGAATGCAACGTTCTTCGAAATATGCCATGAAAGACTCCAAGTAATATCTTTAAAATGAGCAAACGCACAGCGGAAGATTTCTTTCAATCCTGAGAATAAACATGCTTTAAAGTGTCAACTAAAAGGTTGGTGAGTTTATTAGTTTATCATAATCATTCATTTTCATCATTTTAAAAGACCACAAGAATTTCATTTCCAGTTCTCATAAATATACGTCCCATGCATAGAGACAAAAATCATTCATATGGTGAACACCTGGTAACCGACATTAACAAGATGCATATAAGAATATCCCCTATCATTCTGGGAAATCCTTCGGACATGATAAAAATGAATTCGAAGTACTAAAGCATCCGGTACTTTTGATGGGGTTCGTTAGGCCCAATAGATCTATCTTTAGGATTCGCGTCAATTAGTAGATCGGTTTACTAATTCTTAGATTACCAAGTAAAAAGGGGCATATTCGGCTTCGATCATTCAACCATATAATGTAGTTTCGATTACTTGTGTCTATTTCGTAAAACATTTATAAAATTTTCGCATGTATTCTCAGCCCAAAAATATAAAGGGTAAAAAGGAAAATGAAACTCACCATACTGTATTTCGTAGTAAAAATAGATATAACATCATTGTACAAGTGCAAGGTTGGCCTCGGATTCACGAACCTATATTAATTATATATTTTTATATGTTGGTCAATATTTGTTTAATAAATTAGGTCAAGTCATAGTGTACCACAATCTTAATGCTCGATACTAATATACAGAAGTCAACAAAAGTCAATTTGACTCAAAATGATTTCCAAAATTTATACATGATTATTATATATTTTAAATATCGTCATTTTATATTTTTAAATATTTTTAAAAGATTTTACTAGAGTAAATGATATAATTCTTTTATTAATAAATATAATTTTATATAAAAATATACTTTTATATATCTTAAGTAATAAAATTTATAAAGTTCATAAAAATATTTTGATAAGTTTCATTAAGGTATTTACATTATTTGTATTACTTATTTATTTGATAAATTAACATTGGTAATAGTAGTAAGTAAAAGTTGTATTACTTTGTAATAATAATTATTGTTATAAAAATATTAATTTTTTATATTTAAAAAAATGAAATTATGATAAAACAATAATAATAAAAATAAAATTTTTGATTAATAATGATATTCCTTTTAAAAATAATAATTTTCATAAAAATGATATTTTTAATATTACTAATACTTTTAATAATATTAGTGATAAAAATAATAATAAAAAAACGATAATTATCTTACAATATTTTAAATTTCATCATGATACTCATATTCAATATTTCCTAATTTATTTGTTAGTAGTTTTTAAATCGTCTTTTATATTGCGTTCACTTTTAATGGTAATAATAATAATCATAATAATTAAGTGTTACTAATATTAGTTTTAATTATAATACTAATAATAATAACTATTATAATAATATTAATACTAATAACTATTTTAATGATAAAAATACTAATAATATTAATTATAACTTTAACGATAATAACAATAGTAATAATAGTAAAAAATAACAATTTTGAATGATAATACTTTTTATTGATAACAACAACAACAATAATAATAATAATAATAATAATAATAATAATAATAATAATAATAATAATAATAATAATAATAATAATAATAATAATAATAATAATAATAATAATAATAATAATAATAATAATTTGATAAAAACTAGAACGACGATAATAACGACGATAATAATAATCATTTTTACAAAAATTCAATTGACTATAACTTCTAATCCATTCTTCGAAACCATTCGATATCTAAAGGAAAAGTTCTTAATTTTTCGCTAGCTTTCCAAGGACATGCATATCTTATGCCTTATCTCAATCATAGGTGTAACTAATTCAAGATTCAACATAACCTATCTAAGGGTAATATCAAAAATACAAGCATGCATAATCCTAAATACTCGAGCACTAGTCAGGGATACACTATTATTATGTAAAAATTAATTTACGAGTACTCACGTATCAATATTGAGATTCAATATTGCAGAAAAGGTACGTAGACGCAACGTAGATGACCCACACTAAATTTGACCTGATGAGTATACCCATGAACCATACCCATCACCTCCATAGCTACAACTCATAATTTCCTTAGCCCTATCCCGCTCCCAAAACGTGTTTGGAAATAACTCGCGCGTACCCTTGTCGTAGTATTTTATGTATAATACTAATAATAATACTACTACTAATATTGCTAATATGATTAATAATAATAATAATCTTAATAAAAAGAATAATAATAATAATAATATTAATTACAATATATATTTATGTATATATGTTGCAGAGAGATAGATGGAATGATTTATGAATTCACAAACTGCACCGATCCATTTTTAAAGGCGTTGAGCCACCTAACTACTTCGTTCTCTATTCAAGATAGCAATTACAACTTATAATAATAATAATAATAATAATAATAATAATAATAATAATAATAATAATAATAATAATAATAATAATAATAATAATAATAATAATAATAATATTAATAATAATAATTAACAATAAAGAATACATGAACGTGAGTAAAGTAGGGATCCCATCCCCTTTTTCTTTTTGTTTTTCAATCCGTGATTTGTTGTCTCTTTTTTTTTAATATAATAATATAACATATTAATTAAAAAAAAAACGTGTAAGAATAGAAAATCTTTAGCCACCGTACCTTCATATTACATCTGTCATCATATTAATTTAATATATTAATTATAAATTATTATTTAATCTATACAATTAATTATATATTATATTATATTTACGTGTATGGTAAAAATGTAATTTTTGTTCAAATGACTCGTACGTTGTCACTTGACTCATGTAACCCTTTCGGTTTTTCAAGCGCACTTTCGTACATTTAGAAAACTAGCCTTTTACGTTATGCGACGTGTACCTTTAATAATAGTTTTGATTTATTCATCAATAAATTACTTTGTAAAAATGTACCTTATAAAATTTGAACGTTGTGGTCATTTGCTTCTATAAATTAGTGACTCATTGTTTACCCAGCTATATTATTCTAAATTGGAATGTTTTATGACTAAGTTAAAAATATATATATTTTTATTTAAAATTGTAAATTTCTACCTAATAAATATATTTGAAATATTTTAACTAATGATATAATATTCAGCCTTTCAAAACCAAATAGATTTCAAAGTTAGTTTTAACTCGTTTTTAAATAATAGTAGTTATTTTACCAAATAATGTTTTTAATATGAAAACTAAAGGGTTGTTTTATCTAGGGACACGAGTTAATCAAGTAAAGTATATTTTTGAAATTTAAACGGAAATGATTACTAACTTTTGACTAACTCTCATTAATGACACTTTTGTAAATCACTTTTATCAAATATTTCGGATATCGTTAAAATGAAAGGTTTTCTAAATCAAAGTGGACCTCTTAACAGATACTCGTAATTCTAATTCAATGTATCTGTTAAGTCAATCATTTGATAACATCTTCTAATCCCATCGATAACTATTTGAATATATATTTCGAAACAATTACGTTTATGTAAAGTATTATACGTCTAATACTTTGTTAATATTTTTAAGTTATAATATATACACATATACATACATAATCATGTATGTTCATTTAATGGTTCGTGAATCATTGGAACTTGGTCGAGGTTAAATGAATGTATGAACACAGTTTAAAATCTTTGAGACAAATTTTTGCTTGTCGTGTCGGAATAATATAAAGACAAAGTTTAAATTTGGTCAGAAATTCCGGGTCGTCACAGTACCTACCCGTTAAAGAAATTTCGTCCCAAAATTTGAATGAGGTGGTCATGGCTAACAATAGAAATGTTTTCATGACGAATATGGGTTGATAAATAGAGTTTTGTCGCTATAGAGTAATAAGGATAAATAATTCAATTCTTCAAAATGTACGAATGAAGCTATCACAAACAAATGAAAATGAGTAAATACAGATTTGAATTAATTGGTGACGTAGTCCTGGTTGAATTCCAGAATTCAAGGTATTTAAAGAAAATCTTCGAAATCTAAAAGATTTGATTCTTCGGCGAGTAAAGGAATTAAGATCTCTATAATTAAATACGGTGATCTGCCTCGATTAATCTGTCTGATATTTCCATTATAAATTAAACTCTTTCGTTCCATTATTCTCACCATTCCTATATTTTCTTTCTTAATTCATACCTCCAAAAGATTATAAAAATGCTTAATTCAGTTCTAATCCTTGTCCTTATCCTTACTATCACAACAATTATTCTCCTTTTTCAACTTCCACCAGAGGAATCTGCTTATTTCTACTTTGCCCTTGGGGTTATAGTACTTATAGTTCTCCCGTGTCTTTATGTTGCGATAAACATTGATATACACGGTTTGTAATTTATGTGTTATTATCGGGTTTTATATCTCCCCTTATATTTCAATGTCCCTATTTCTGTTTCCTATAATCATTGTCATCCATAGTTAATACTCCCTCCTATTTGCTGCGATTTATACTCTAAATTCTATTTCGGAGCTTTGTCCCTTCGTTTCTTCTTCTTGCGATTAGGCATCTCTCGTAATGGTCCAGAATTTACAGATATAAGTTTCAGAATGAACGTTGTTAATGTTCTAAGAAGGGAATGGTAATGTCACAATTTTGATTTGTTAAATTACCAGAATACCCTGAAAAAGACCGAATCATCAAGAAATATTTTCTTGATATTCTGGAAGTTTAAATAGAATACAAGAGTCGTGTAACATGGCACATGATGACGTTAGAGTCTGTGAATCATCATGTTTCATTAGAATTCAGCATGACTTACTATAATATAATTACGTTGATCAAGTGTCATTATATTATACTAACTCATGCATCAGTTCCCAACACTACTTCAAAACATTCATAGTTTAAACTCGAAAGTTTACAGAATATAGAAACTAATAGTTTCTTATATGATGTAACACCGATAGCGCAAAGAGGTAAATGACTTCAGATAAGATTAGTTGTGAAAATATATTCAGAAATGTCGAGGATATTTATAATGAAAGATATGATAATATCTTAGGATTTCTATTATAAGAGGATGATGAAGAATATTGTCCGCAGGGGTTTAAAGTCAGGAGCAATGTATTCGTTAATGACTTCAGCAGATATTGAATCATTTATATTCTTTGAAGGCAGGTTCAGCCTTTATGATTTGTCCACAGTCTCCTTCATACTTTGCTCAATCCGTTTTCCAGTTCCAAAACTTCTCTTTTTCTGAGTTTTGCCAATACACTATTCTTTATCATCAAACTTTTTACTGTTAAGGTTGTTTACAGTTTTTGCTGATTCATTCAGCTTTTCCAAAACTTCAGAGAACTAAATCGTAGATTGAGGTGTTTCTCAAAAACTTCACATTCGAAGTATGTTATATGTGCATATATAACTGTTAGCGTAGAAACGTTACAAAGTTTAAAATACTGATTGCTTTCCCAATGATTCGTATGGCAATTCTCGTTATAAAATGCAGATAAGTAAATGATGGGGTTTTGATAAATATAATGGTTTTTTTTAGAAAAATCCTAGATCATTACCGTTGCTGATAAGTTTATTGCCAATGTGGTGGAATATAAATGGTTTTCCGGTAACTATGGCGAAAGAACAACGTATATATCAGGGTTATAATAAGTTTGTTTCTAATGAAAAGTTGAAGTTGACTTGCTGGAGCTGTGACAAAACTGACTACTTTGGATAGGGATTGAAAAGTTATTTTAGCTAATACATACCAAAGGGTCTGACACGGATACGTGTTAATCTATGACTTTGGTTTCGAGGATTTTTTAGGTACATAACTGTGAGTAACATGTGGTTGGATCATCATCTCGATTGTTCATTATTTGAAGCATCTTCAGGAATTTCAAAGAGTTTGAACACCGATTGTAATTGTTAATATATATATGATGTTCTAGCACAGTTTTGAAGTCAAAGTATAGCTTTGAAAATGTAGGAATCTAAGAGTGATGTCTTTTGTTAAATCATGACTTAGATTTTGATTTGTCAAAATCAGAATGCATAATCAAATTTGGGTGATAATGGTTGTTTTGATTTCTATACAAGAATGTATATTGTTGTGAGATCAGGGAGTATAGTTGATGATTTGCTTAATCAGATTCAAAGAATGTAACATATTAATTGTGAATTTATATATCTCTCGGGTATTACCTACCCGTTAAAAAAAATTTCACAATTAATATTTTGTACAACGAAATTTTATTACAGTCTTTATGAAAACATATATGTGCATATTTTCTTCAGATGTAACATAGATTTAATGAGTTAATATTAAATTAAACTCATTTGATTTACGATTGAAACTATAATTGAATAATCCCTAAAGACTTTAGAAATTACATAACTCTTATGGAGTATTTCTTCAATTAAATTGAATTTATGAATCAATACTTTGTTATTTGTTGATGCATGATGTTGGTGTTCGTGGAATTCTTGTGAGCTTCGCAAGGTACGAATGATATTTCTTAGAGAGTTTTGAGTATATCGAAGATGAAAGTGTAAAATCAAACATATGTTTGAATAATACACTTGATTTACTATGAATTGGAATTTATTGAATTGAGACAGAGATCGTAGTTAACGATGGTTAAGTTGCGTATGAAGGACGTACATTATTGCATTTTAGTAATATGAATTAACCGAGTAGTTAAGATTCACACATAATAGCTTAGTACGGAAAGATTTATTTTGATCTCAAAGTTTATATATATATATATATATATATATATATATATATATATATATATATATATATATATATATATATATATATATATATATATATATATATAAAATATACATATATTTTCTTCAGAGGGAATGAGTTAATACATCATAACTCGTTGATACAATATAAGCGTTATTGATTCGTAATGATGTCCACGGTGATTCTTGAATTGCGGAGTTCGTGATGTTATAGGTGCTGCTGATTTTGACAATGCCGACGGCACTGACTGTGCTAGTGACGCTAATAGTACTGTTGATACTGCTAGTAAAACAAGTCTAGCTTGTAAATCATGCACCATTCTTGTCAGGGTTTCTACTATTTCTTCTATCATTTTGGTCCATTCATCTGAGTTATGGTTAGGGCTAGAATAGTTAATCTCTAAGACTTTGGAGATTACATAATCGCCGCGGAATGTTTCTCCAATGAAGTTATGAATCAATACTTCATCGTTTGTTGTTGTTGGTCTTCCTTGTTATCTATAGAGCTTATGACGTTGACGCTCGTGGGACAGATTGTGAAGTTGAGGTTTACAACGCGGTGGTGGTTGGGGGTGGTAATGATACTATTGGCGTTGATGATGGCGGTACTGGTTATGCTGCTGGTGCTGCTGCTGGTGTTTGTAACCTTTGCACCATATTCTCCAAAGCCACTACCCGAGCGCGAAGCTCGTTGACTTCTTCTATTACACCGGGGTGATTGTCGGTTCGGACGAGCGGATAAATAAAATCTAGAATTTGATGTAGTATATAATC
Source organism: Rutidosis leptorrhynchoides (assembly GCF_046630445.1). Taxonomy (NCBI): domain Eukaryota; kingdom Viridiplantae; phylum Streptophyta; class Magnoliopsida; order Asterales; family Asteraceae; genus Rutidosis; species Rutidosis leptorrhynchoides. Next base: position 190,364,074 of record NC_092342.1, read on the forward strand.
GTGACGAGATACTCTAGAAATGAGAGAGAAAATGGTTTTTCGGACAGGTTCGCCGGTAAGTGCTTCAGGTTCTTCGCCAAGAGGACAATGTGGTGGATGGAAAGGATCACCTTCTTCTTGTCTCCAATGATTAAGAAGGCTACGAACCCATCCCCAATTCATCCAGAATAGATGATGGCTGATTGGTTGATCCATTTCGGTCACACTGCTTTCGGAGCTTGAGTGAGATTCTATTTCGAAATCCGAGTGACTTGAACTAATGACGAACTCCATTTTGTACGATTGAATAAAGGATTTTTCGATATGAAATAAATTTTTTTTTCGGCTATCGGGTGATATTCTAATTACATAGAATATCTATATATATAGAGCAAAAGATTTCGTAGATTACAGAGGAATTTACGGGATATGTCGGGCAAAGTTTACAGTAACAGATACGCTAAGATATGAATTTTGTCTATACACTATTCATGAAATCAATGCAATAAGATGTGTCTAGACTAAGAATGATAAGCAGGCAATTTTCCGACAAAAATGATAAGCAAAACTTTTGACATGCAGACACGGTCGAAGTCCAGACCCACTAATGCATCCTAACGACTATCCGTTAGACACACTAATGCAGACCTGGTTTGCTAAGACCACCGCTCTGATACCAACTGAAAGGACCCGTTCATATACATTATAAATGATTCACAATAGTTGATTTCATCGCGAGGTATTTGACCTCTATATGATACATTTTACAAACATTGCATTCATTTTTTAAAAGACAAACTTTCTTTACATTGAAAATTGACAGGCATGCATACCATTTCATAATATCCACTATCCAACTATAAATTGACTTAATAATAATCTTTGATGAACTCAATGACTCGAATGCAACGTTCTTCAAAATATGTCATGAAAGACTCCAAGTAATATCTTTAAAATGAGCAAACGTACAGCGGAAGATTTCTTTCAATCCTGAGAATAAATATGTTTTAAAGTGTCAACCAAAAGGTTGGTGAGTTCATTAATTTATCATAATCATTCATTTTCATCATTTTAATAGACCACAAGAATGTCATTTCCAGTTCTCATAAATATACGTCCCATGCATAGAGACAAAAATCATTCATATGGTGAACACTTGGTAACCGACATTAACAAGATGCATATAAGAATATCCCCTATCATTCCGGGAAATCCTTCGGACATGATAAAAACGAATTCGAAGTACTAAAGCATCCGGTACTTTAGATGGGGTTCGTTAGGCCCAATAGATCTATCTTTAGGATTCGCGTTAATTAGTAGATCGGTTTACTAATTCTTAGATTACCAAGTAAAAAGGGGCATATTCGGCTTCGATCATTCAACCATATAATGTAGTTTCGATTACTTGTGTCTATTTCGTAAAACAGTTATAAAATTTTCGCATGTATTCTCAGCCCAAAAATATAAAGGGTAAAAAGGCAAATGAAACTCACCATACTGTATTTCGTAGTAAAAATACATATAACATCATTGAACAAGTGCAAGGTTGGCCTCGGATTCACGAACCTATATTAATTATATATTTTTATATGTTGGTCAATATTTGTTTAATAAATTAGGTCAAGTCATAGTGTACCACAATCTTAATGCTCGAGACTAATATGCAGAAGTCAACAAAAGTCAATTTGACTCAAAATGATTTCCAAAATTTATACATTATTATTATATATTTTAAATATCGTCGTTTTATATTTTTAAATATTTTTAAAAGATTTTACTAGAGTAAATGATATAATTCTTTTATTAATAAATATAATTTTATATAAAAATATACTTTTATATATCTTAAGTAATAAAATTTATAAAGTTCATAAAAATATTTTGATAGGTTTCATTAAGGTAATTACATTATTTGTATTACTTATTTATTTGATAAATTAACATTGGTAATAATAGTAAGTAAAAGTTGTATTACTTTATAATAATAATTATTGTTATAAAAATATTAATTTTTTATATTTAAAAAAATTGAAATTATGATAAAACGATAATAATAAAAATAAAATTTTTGATTAACAATGATATTCCTTTTAAAAATAATAATTTTCATAAAAATGATATTTTTAATATTACTAATACTTTTAATAATATTAGTGATAAAAATAATAAAAAAACCATAATTATCTTACAATATTTTAAATTTCATCATGATACTCATACTCATTATTTCCTAATCGATTTGTTAGTAGTTTTTAAATCGTCTTTTATATTGCGTTCACTTTTAATGGTAATAATAATAATCATAATAATTAAGTGTTACTAATATTAGTTTTAATTATAATACTAATAATAATAACTATTATAATAATATTAATACTAATAACTATTTTAATGATAAAAATACTAATAATATTAATTTATAACTTTAACGATAATAACAATAGTAATAATAGTAAAAAATAACAATTTTGAATGATAATACTTTTTATTGATAACAACAACAACAATAATAATAATAATAATAATAATAATAATAATAATAATAATAATAATAATAATAATAATAATAATAATAATAATAATAATAATAATAATAATAATAATAATTTGATAAAAACTAGAACGACGATAATAGCGACGATAAAAATAATCATTTTTACAAAAATTCAATTGACTATAACTTCTAATCCATTCATCGAAACCATTCGATATCTAAAGGAAAAGTTCTTAATTTTTCGCTAGCTTTCCAAGGACATGCATATCTTATACCTTATCTCAATCACAGGTGTAACTAATTCAAGATTCAACATAACCAATCTAAGGGCAATATCAAAAATACAAGCATGCATAATCCTAAATACTCGAGCACTAGTCAGGGATACACTATTATTATGTAAAAATTAATTTACGAGTACTCACGTATCAATATTGAGATTCAATATTGCAGAAAAGTTACGTAGACGCAATGGAGATGACCCGACTAAATTTGACCTCAAGAGTATACCCATGAACCATACTCATCACCTCCATAGCTACAACTCATAATTTCCTTAGCCCTATCCCGCTCCCAAAACGTGTTTGGAAATAACTCGCGCGTATCCTTATCGTAGTATTTTATGTATAATACTAATAATAATACTACTACTAATATTGCTAATATGATTAATAATAATAATAATCTTAATAAAAAGAATAATAATAATAATCTTAATTACAATATATATTTATGTATATATGTTGCAGAGAGATAGATGGAATGATTTATGAATTCACAAACTGCACCGATCCATTTTTAAAGGCGTTGAGCCACCTAACTACTTCGTTCTCTATTCATGATAGCAATTACAACTTATAATAATAATAATAATAATAATAATAATAATAATAATAATAATAATAATAATAATAATAATAATAATAATAATAATAATAATAATAATAATAATAATAATAATAATAATAATAATAATAATAATAATAATATTAATAATAATAATTAATAATAAAAAAATACATGAACGTGAGTAAAGTAGGGATCCCATCCCCTTTTTCTTTTTCTTTTTCAATCCGTGATTTGTTGTCTCTTTTTTTTAATATAATAATATAACATATTAATTAAAAAAAAACGTGTAAGAATAGAAAATCTTTAGCCACCGTACCTTCATATTACATCTGTCATCATATTAATTTAATATATTAATTATAAATTATTATTTAATCTATACAATTAATTATATATTATATTATATTTACGTGTATGGTAAAAATGTAATTTTTGTTCAAATGACTCGTACGTTGTCACTTGACTCATGTACCACTTTCGGTTTTTCGAGCGCATTTTCGTACGTTTAGAAAACTAGCCTTTTACGTTATGCGACGTGTACCTTTAATAATAGTTTTGATTTATTCATCAATAAATTACTTTGTAAAAATGTACCTTATAAAATTTGAACGTTGTGGTCATTTGCTTCTATAAATTAGTGACTCGTTGTTTACCCAGCTATATTATTCTAAATTGGGACGTTTTATGACTAAGTTAAAAATATATATATATTTTTATTTAAAATTGTAAATTTGTACCTAATAAATATATTTGAAATATTTTAACTAATGATATAATATTCAGCCTTTCAAAACCAAATAGATTTCAAAGTTAGTTTTAACTCGCTTTTAAATAATAGTAGTTATTTTACCAAATAATGTTTTTAATATGAAAACTAAAGGGTTGCTTTATCTAGGGACACGAGTTAATCAAGTAAAGTATATTTTTGAAATTTAAACGGAAATGATTACTAACTTTTGACTAACTCTCATTAATGACACTTTTGTAAATCACTTTTATCAAATATTTCGGATATCGTTAAAATGAAAGGTTTTCTAAATCAAAGTGAACCTCTTAACAGATACTCGTAATTCTAATTCAATGTATCTGTTAAGTCAATTATTTGATAACATCTTCTAATCCCATCGATAACTATTTGAATATATATTTCGAAACAATTACGTTTATGTAAAGTATTATACGTCTAATACTTTGTTAATATTTTCAAGTTATAATATATACACATATACATACATAATCATGTATGTTCATTTAATGGTTCGTGAATCATTGGAACTTGGTCGAGGTTAAATGAATGTATGAACATAGTTTAAAATCTTTGAGATAAATTTTTGCTTGTCGTGTCGGAATAATATAAAGATAAAGTTTAAATTTGGTCAGAAATTCCTGGGTCGTCACATGGCTTACCGAAGGTTACTTCAAGCAGAATACTTCCTTCAGACCAAGACGGTTCACTTGTAAAACTTGCTAACGGCACATACGTTTCCTTCATTTTTTCTTGTATATCTTTGGGAAGCTGTATGAAGCAATGTTCATACATAATGTCTGCTCCAGCTCCTGTGTCAGTATAAATGTTGCGTATTAAGTAATTAGCAACTCGTGCTTCTATAACCACTGGATCATCGGATGGATTTGTGTTAAACATAGAAGGAAATGATATTAATTGTTCTTCCCAATCTTCTAACATTTCTGCCTTCCTCCGTTGTCCATCTTTCCATGGATGTATCATGCCTACTTCTATGGGTACCAATTCATTATCCTCACCGTCTTTATCAGTGTTGGTGAGATGATTCGTCTTAATAATGTATGGTGCCATTGTTAACACCTATTTCCTTATGAGGTAAGGCTTAGTGTGCCAACAAGATACTAGAAGTAATCTAGCTTTAGGTGGGCGAGTGTTGCCGATTGATGTTTGCTCTTGGGAAATAATCCCTGCAGACCCGGTTCAGAAGTTTAGAAACTTGTGGGGTGGCTTAATCAATCTGTCATCCGTAGAGCTTAAAAGTGCTAGCCGGATGACTTCTAGTGAGAGAAAGTGCTAGAGAGAGAGAGTTGACGTCTCTGCTCTCAAATTTGTCAGAATGTCTGAACTGTGTAGAATGACGACCCAAGGGGTCAATTTATAGTGTCAGATCCACCGAATTGTTCGGGGACACGTGTCAAATGATGATACATTCTGTTACTTGTGATCCGAAATTCATGCAGAAAGTGGCGTTCTTTGGCCAGGGCTTATGCGCTAGGCGGCCTTCAGGGCTTACGCATGACGGAGCAGCCTGTGCAGCGGAGAACGCTGGGTGGACAGTCTCATAAAACCGTTGTTCTCAGTGCTTCTGATGGTAATTTTATGCGAACATTATGCCTTTTATGCGTGTATATGATAGGATACACCATTAATATACCAAGGCTTCTGTTCACTACATGTTATATCACACATTCATGCTATATTATTCATTAACTCTGATATGTGGTGGTTCATACACACTTTTGATCTTACACGCTCTCTAACGATCACATATATTGGTCAAAGTGCTCGCTCCACTATCTTAGTTATGTATGACACACAATGACTTTTATACTTGCCATATATTATTATGTGTATGTACTAACCCTTGATTGAAGGTTTATCTAGCTCGTTGAGTTCATATCACTCCTTACTTGATCTTATGACTGTGTATGTTTCAGGGGGAGCCATACTATCTTTTGCTATGTACGGTTCAAGGGGGATCATTACTCCAGGGCAATCTTAGTTCTAGGGGGAGCTAACCTTTTTGCTTCAACAAAAGGGGGAGAAATTATATGGTAAGTGACGTTAACACATGTCTTGTATTGTACGCTTAAGCACACTTACATAGGTTTGTCATCATCAAAAAGGGGGAGAATGTTGGTTAGTGATCCAATGATAATATTCAAATGTTAACCACTTTGTTTTGATGATGACACCAAGTCTTATATGCTTAAACAACGTATAAAACAACACAAGTTCACAAGCCTACACAAATCTCTAGCAAACGACCAATACACAAAACCGATAAGTCAAAAGAGTCATTTGAAAACATACTAAAGGAGCACGGTCGATCCACGGTCGACCGCAGGTCTGACCGTGGATGTCTTGTACCTTGGTTCCACGTAACAAGGTACACGGTCGACTCCACTGTTTGCCGTGGGTCGACCGCAGTTTCTTCTGTTCAGGTTTTTGATCGAAAAATGTTTGACTACTTCGGGGCATCTATAATTTACAAAACTTATTTAAACATGTTTATAATAGTTTCCTCCTTCATATTCAAATGTGTAACACCTTGATTTTTTTTTTCTATCACAGCGGAAGACTGAATTCACATAATTACCCTTAGTTAATTACAAACATGATTATTACAAATCATTTGTTAATTACTTAATTACAAACCACGGGTGCTACGTTAAACGACTAACTACATATTTTAGAAAAGTTAAGACATCAGTGTTCGTCTTGTTAAACATATCGTCAGCCCAACTCCCATCCCTACCAGCACTAAGATCCAAAACCTGCAAGGGAGGAGGTGAGGGGTTAGCACAAGGCTAAGTGAATGGAACTATCAAAAGGTCTAGCATACAGTACCAACTTATACTCTTATAACAACAGCTTCATACAACCACATACAACACACAACAACTAGCAACTAGCAACTTGCTCCAACTAGAGGACCGGCGGCTTGTACGGGTACACGACCCTAGATGATCAGGCTAGAATCTACCGATAGTCCTTACTACTGAATCCCCAGTATAGTCATCCATACGCAGGTGATGCATCATTCAGCACTATACTCAACAAACAGTAGCCAACTGGACCCAACCACAACTAGGTTGACCTCTCTGAGCTGAACCTAACAGATCAAGGTTCCAACAACAACAATAACTTATGCACATACAGCCAGTTAACTACTACTACTACAGGCAACTAATACTACTAAAAGCATGGCAACCTTAACTGCTATCAACTGTACAACATAACTACTAATCATGGCAATTATCAATAATATAAACATAGTAGCGCAACTTGCTACTCTATACTACACCATGAGATAATCTCACTCACCGAATACCAGCAACTAGCTCAGATAATCTATCATTGAGCATCTTCTTTACCCTTATCACCTGAACATAAGGTAAATCAAGTTAGTTTCTGCCTGTTAGCACAAAACAGCATAATACAACAAATTAGTAACAAAAGTGTCACTAAAAATCTTCCTAACACTTATGCATTTTTAGAATTTACATTCTGATTATCATATGTCACGCGGGCAGCATAACGGCTAGACATCAACACTTAGTAAAAATATTCAGCCCACAAAGACACTCGGTCGACTGACTCACACAATCGGTCGACTGTGTCAACACACACGGTCGTGTTTCCTCACACACGGTCGACCGACTAAGTTTAAATCATCTGGTCAGAACTCAGACACACTCGGTCGATCGTCTACACAGACGGTCGAGTGTCAAGAGACACTCGGTCGAGTGTGTTCATCTGATGAAGAAGATGAACACAGCTACGGGTTTGACCCAAAATTCACCATTTCTTGCTCTAGAGCTCGTTTCTTACATCAAAAATGACCAAATCAAGTACACTAAACATCACAAAGCATAAACCCACAAGATTTTGACACAAACAACATCAAAATCAACCAATTTCACACTAAAACCCACTTTAACAAAACCTAACAAAAAAATCTCATTTTCTCAAAGATTAAAGCTTGACACACTTTGATTCTTACCTTAAAAGATTCAATAAACTGTAAGGAACAAGATGATATGAATGATTTGAGCTCTAGAACACATATTGGAAATCTAGGGTTTGATGGAATGAAATGAGAGTGTACGGGGTGTAATTTGGAAGCTTCAAAAAAATGAGAGAAGTAGCTGACTTCTTGCTTTTATATTTAGGTTAAATACAATACCCCATCACACACGGGTATTTACCAGTTATCTGATATCTTTTGTACTTAATTTGACTACCCTAACGGAGTCCAAATTAAACAAACGAACCTGGCATGTGACCCTTATCACAAACTGGTCAGAACTAAATAATCAAATAATTATAAACATATAATTATTATAATAACATACAAACACATCCAAGGTCAAAAGGGTCATTTCAGCTAGGCCCGGTAATAGGATGTTACAAATCTACCCCCTTGAAGTGATTCCGTCCTCGGAATCGGGTCAACTACGGTCGACAAAACCGTAAACTCAACTAAGTCTTTCACAATAATCAACCCAAAATAGAAAATCATCCTTCCAATACCCATCGTCTTTCTTCAAATAAGTGTACGCATACGGAATTTCTAACTTTTACTCACGTCTGATACAATACAAATTACCACCATATCCACTGGTCAACACTTGAATCCACAAATCTTCACTGTCAATCCAATTATCCAAGTCAAATTTCACGTTTCTAAGTCATTCTGTATCAAATTTTCACAATCTGTCATCAAATTCAACTTCTAACACAGTCAACATTTCACAATTATTCCAAGCTCAGGCTTTAGAATTAGTTATCAGTCTAAGTTATGTGTCTATGTCCACAAAATTGTCCATAAATTAAGGAAATATTCTAGGTTATTCGTCTTTTGTCCAATCCTATCACAATCCAATATAGCACAGGCCACCTAATTTTTCCGTCAACATCCCAGAAATTTTGTTTGACTCACCATAATACACTTCTGTTGGCCATACACAAATATATTATCCTGAATCAAACCTTCATTCTGAGTCGAAACGGAAAAATAATACTTGTTCCATCCACTAACTTAAGTCCAACGAGTCTCCTCAAATGCCTCGGCAAATAAATAAGCTACTTAATAATTAATCAATCACACCATATGTCCAATCATAGTTATTTAAACATTGTCCACCAAATGTTCAAATATAATCTACTAACATTACCCCATATCTAGCAAGCATAGGAAATCGCAACATATGTTCCTCAATGTCAAAATACGCTCAACTAGCAGTATCAAATATCTCGTTAAGCAAAAGAATTGTCCAAACAACACAACCTCATTCCATCACATCAGTAACAACAATATCATTATCTAATAGTCTTCTGCCGTCTAAGAGTCCACTACATGAATCACAACACATCTCTATCCAAGTCACAGTTTTCAATCCCAGAAAGTTAACCTAAGGATCACCCTTACTCCACAAGGCACACAAGGGTCACAACCAAACATACAACAACATAACTCATCAAAGTAAATCTTACACTACAATCAAGATCTACCAATCTACATACCAACATATATATACACAATCATATATATATACCACTAAACAGTACGAGGATTTTGAAATATACCTGTATTCACATAATATTCAACATCCGCATCTGCAACCATCTGATAAAATCATGCTGTTGTCGTAGGTGGATTCTTTCTTTTCTGCCCTACTGGAGAACCAGAAGATCCACCTACCAATACCGACTATGCTCCTGGCCCCGCCCCAGAACCTAATCCTCTTACATACGGACACTGAGCTGGCCTATTGTAATGACCAGAAAATTTTTGACTTATTTAAACCAATTCTCTATACGATTTATTATTTTAACACGTTAAACAAAGTCTGTTAGATTGAGTCTCAAAATTTTAGAACTGTTACATATATACAATTACCTTTGACTACTCTCGACGATTCATGAACAATTATATGTATGTATATATATGTACAAGTAAAAACGACTTTTCTACAGTAAAAATTACTTTGCTACAGTAAAACACTATTTGCTACAGTAAGACACTATTTGCTACAGTAACACTATTTGCTACAGTAAAACACTATTTGATGTCGACGAACTAGCAAACAAAAACAGAAAAGGCGGCCATGCGATCGCATGGCAAAAACACTGAAAACTCATGCGATCGCATGAGCTACAGTAAATGGAAAAGTATTATAAATACACCAGTTTGCTCGACGATTTTTTTTCAACTCTTTCTTATTCTTCTTCAATTTAAATTTAAATTTATAATTATAATTATAATTTTAATTTTAAGTTTAATAATAATAAAGTATATTCGAGTGTGTTTTAATTCGGGTTTCAAACCGCTTTAAGCTAAGGAAATATTGGGTATTGTCCGGGGTATTGTTCTTGAATCCAAGGCCAACCATACAGTCATCTACCATCATTACGTCTACGCAATTTGCCTACAATATTGAGTCTCAATATTGAACTGTGAGTTTATAGTCTCCCTTTTTAAATACTTTAAATATTTTTGGGCTGAAAATATATGCAATTTATTTTAAACGCGATAAGACACAAGTACATACTAAATTCTACACTGAGTTAAACCGAAAATCCCTTAGCTTTGGTAACTAGTAGCTGCCAGTACATAGGATATGGACTGGTGGGCGCGAATAATTGTATATGGATCCATAGGGCTTGACATCCCCGTCCGAGCTAGAGCGCTAGCCTTTTAACGGACGTATGTTATTTGAGTTTAAGACACGTTGGTTTGCGTGTATTAAAACGAATGGGGTAATTATCACTATAGCATTAAGTTTAGTTACCAGGGTGCTCTGTTACGTAGAATCTATTGATAAACTTTTGATGAAATCTTGTGGTCTATCTTTATATATGTTTATGACTCGAGCAATTAAACCTATAACTCACCAACATTCGTGTTGACTTTTAGCATGTTTTATTCTCAGGTCCTTAGAATGCTTCCGCTGTGATGTGCTTGTTGCCTGCATGGAGTCTCTCATGCTTTGTACAAAGTTTATTGCATTCAAAATAAAACTGCGTTGTGTAATAAATAACTGGACTGTGATGTCAACCTGTAAATTAAAGACTTATGTATTTCGGGGTTTTGCTTATACCTAAGCACTCGCCCACATGTTTATAACTTTCTATGTTTAGAAAGTCACTTATTTTAATGAATGCAATATTTTATCAAAACGTATCATATAGAGGTCAAAACCTCACTGTGGAATCAATGATTAACGTGCCGCGTCAATAGCGATTTTGACGGGTCGTTACAGTTGGTATCCGAGCTTGAGGTCATAGGGAACCAGAAATTACATTAGTGTGTTTAACTGGTAATTGTTAGGATGCATTAGTGAGTCTGGACTATGACCATATTTGTTTTTACTGATTTTTGCTTATCATTTGGTCAAAAACATTATATGTAATATATTTATATGCTAACGTAATTGTTGTTTCAATTATGTGATAGATGACTTCTTCTAATCCTATCATTTTGTACGACTCGGAATCGGACACTGAATCTATTCTATTCACAACTGAAAAGGACGTTCCAATACCTATTAAAGAAGAAATTGTGTTAGCCGGGGAATCTCAACTCCCGGTAAACCCAGAGGAGGTTCCAGCTCCACCCAGCTTTAGTTTTCCGGAGCCACAGTATCGTTGGCATGGACCCATGATCCCTGGAGTAAACGAGGATCGTCCATTTCTAAACAAATATGGACATTGGTCCAGATATACCGCCGACGGGCGGGTTGTGCCGATTACGCCTGGCAGATTTCGGTTCATGACCACCGGTACATATTCTTGCAGTTCGTCATCATATTCTCCTACACATGACTCAGACAGTTCGTCATCAGACGAGATCAGTAAGGAGGAGGATTTCGCTAATGAAATAAAAGAGATCACTAAGGAGAAATTCCAACTTGCTATAGATAATAAAAACAACCACAATAATAAAAAGTCCTTAATTATTAAAAAAGAACAGGACCATTTGATCCGTAACCACCCTTATTGTATTAAACCCACTGAGGCAACGGGTACCTCAAAACCCCAACTAAAAATAAAATACACTGCTAGAATGTCTGTCGGACCATGTGCACACAAACAATTGGCAGAGAGAACCAAATGGGAAGAAGTTTCTGATAGTTCTGAATGAACGACCTCGCAACCATAAATCTTCCATGCACTATTTTATTGCTTATGTGTGATACTCTATCTTGTTATGTAAAATAAGCATATGTAAAATATCAGTATTGTATGGTATTGTATTATTTTGGTTTATTAATAATAAATGCATGGAATGATTATTTGTATTATTACTACTTCTTATTATTATTATTACATAATAATGTAGTAACTCGCTATAATTTTCATAGTGGAATATTATTAGGATTTTAGTAGTTAATTCCTTGTACTAGCTATTATGTATGAACTTAACGGGTAGGTAATACCCTAGAAATAATTATAAAATGCTAATAAGAAGAAAAGGCTTTTATAATAATCGGTTCATATTATTAATATGCTACGATTAACTATTGACAACTCATTTTACCTATAATATTCTATATGATTAAATTATATCTGTTGTGTTTATTGAAGAAACATGTCTCAAATGTCGGATGCTGAGTTTGAGCAACTAGTCGAGAAACGTGTGAATGAAAGAATTGCTGCAACCGAAGCAGCAAAAGCAGCAGCCGAAGCAGCAGCTAAAGCAGCAGCCGTAAACACAAATTCACGAAACGGATGCTCATACAAAACTTTTCAAGGATGCAAACCACAGACGTTTAGTGGAACCGAGGGACCAGTCGGTCTAACCCGATGGTTTGAAAAGATGGAGTCCGTTTTCAAAATCATTAATTGTGCGAACGGAGACAAGTCAAAGTATGCTTCGTGTACGTTGCAAGACGGTGCACTTACTTGGTGGAACAATTATGCTAAAGCAGAAGGAATAGATACGGCATATGATATCTCTTGGGAAGAACTGAAAAAGATGCTAATCGAGGAGTACTGTCCTCGAAACGAGATCAGAAAAATGGAATCTGAGTTACGTAATCTGAAGGTTATCGGCGCGAATCTCAATAACTATGAAAAGCGTTTCATGGAACTAGCCTTGTTGTGTCCCGAATTGGTGCCAAACGAGAAACGAAAGATAGAAATGTATATTGACGGTTTATCGATCAATATCAAAGGAAATGTTACATCGTCCAAACCGAATACGATGCAGGAAGCCATGACAATGGCACACCAACTCATGGACCAGATCACAGAGAGTTCGATTAAGGCACCAATTACCGAAGTCAAGACAACTGAAGGAAAGAGGAAATGGGAAGACTATAAGGGCAAAATTACTCACCTGAAGAAACAAGAAACTTTTAAAGGTAAACAAGATGGGGCAACTGCAAGTCCTAACTATAAGCAACCTCATCCGTTCTGCAAAAGGTGTTACACACATCATGCAGGCTATTGCCAAGTGGTCTGTGATAAGTGCAACAAGAAAGGACACGTGGCGAAAGATTGTTATGCCACCGTTTCTGAAGTAAAGACAAAATTGACCGATGTCAAGAAATGTTATGGATGCGGGAAGTCTGGTCACTTTATAAATCAATGCCCTGATAAGGAGAAGAACAAAGAACCCGCACGAGGGAGGGCATTTAATGTTAGTGCCAGTAAAGCACGTGAGGATCCTAATCTTGTCACGGGTACGTTTACCGTTAATAATCAACTAGCTTCTATTATGTTTGATACGGGTGCTGATAGAAGTTATATGTGTAAATACTTTAGTTTTAAACTAAAATGTGCATCATTACCTCTAGACGATAAATATACTATTGAATTAGCTAATGGTAAACTGATAAAAGCCGATAAAATTTGCCATGGTTGCGAAATGAATCTCGCTGGTGAAACCTTCAAAATCGATTTGATACCCGTAGAATTAGGAAGTTTTGACGTAATCGTTGGCATGGACTGGATGTCCAAAACAAGAGCGGAAGTTGTTTGCGCTGAGAAAGCAATCCGCATCCCTCGTAAGGATGAAACGTCATTAATGATTTATGGGGAGAAGAGCAACTCAAAGCTGAACTTTATCAGCTGTATGAGGGCCCAGAAACTTATAAGAAAAGGTTGTTATGCTATTCTGGCACACATAAAGAAGATTGATACTGATGAAAGAAGCATTAATGACATGCCGGTTGTAAGAGAATATCCCGGAGTATTTCCAGAAGAATTACCGGGGCTACCTCCACATAGATGTGTAGAATTCCAGATTGATCTCATACCAGGAGCTGCACCTGTAGCCCGATCTCCATATAGACTTGCACCTTCAGAAATGCAAGAATTACAAGACCAGTTGCAAGAATTATCGGACCGTGGATTTATTCGTCCTAGTTTTTCACCTTGGGGTGCTCCTATTCTGTTCGTCAAGAAGAAGGATGGATCTATGAGAATGTACATAGATTACAGAGAATTAAACAAATTAACGATCAAGAATCGGTACCCATTACCGAGGATTGATGATTTGTTTGATCAATTGCAAGGATCGAGTGTTTATTCTAAGATTGATCTACGCTCCGGATATCATCAACTGAGAGTGAAGGAAGAAGATGTTCCTAAAACCGCGTTCAGAACCCGTTACGGTCACTATGAGTTTCTAGTCATGCCTTTTGGATTAACTAATGCTCCAGCAGTATTCATGGATCTAATGAATCGCATCTGTAGACCGTATTTAGACAAATTTGTCATTGTTTTTATCGACGACATATTGATTTACTCGAAGAACAAGGAAGAACATGAGCAACACTTAAGACTGGTACTGGAGATACTCAAGAAAGAAGAATTGTACGCAAAATTTTCGAAGTGTGATTTCTGGTTACAAGAAGTACAATTTTTGGGCCATGTTGTCAGTAAACATGGAATTAAAGTTGACCCCGCCAAGATCGAAGCCATTAGTAAATGGGAAACCCCGAAGACTCCAACACAAATTCGCCAATTCTTAGGTCTTGCTGGTTACTACCGAAGATTCATTCAAGATTTCTCTAGAATCGCCAAACCCTTAACTGCATTGACTCAAAAGGGAAAGAAGTATGATTGGTCCACAGAACAGGAATCCTCATTCCAGTTATTAAAGAAGAAGTTAACGTCTGCACCCATTTTGTCATTACCGGAAGGAAATGATGATTTCGTGATCTATTGTGATGCTTCACGCCAAGGTTTAGGATGTGTATTAATGCAACGCACAAAAGTCATCGCATATGCCTCACGACAACTAAAAATTCATGAAAAGAACTATACGACGCATGATTTAGAACTTGGAGCAGTAGTTTTTGCACTCAAAATATGGAGACACTATCTATATGGCACCAAGTGTACAGTGTACACTGACCATAAGAGTCTTCAGCATATTTTTGATCAAAAACAACTCAATATGAGGCAACGTCGCTGGGTAGAGTTGTTAAACGATTACGATTGTGAAATCCGTTACCACCCCGGAAAGGCTAATGTTGTAGCTGATGCCTTAAGTCGAAAAGAAAGAGTAAAACCTCTTAGGGTTCGAGCTTTGAATATTACAATTCGTACTGATCTCACAAAGCAAATTCAAGCAGCACAGTTAGAAGCTTTAAAAGTAGAAAACGAAAAAGGCGAAATGAGCAAAGGGTTAGAAAAACAACTTGAAGTAAAAGCCGATGGAACCCTGTATTTTGCTGGTAGGATATGGGTACCAAAACATGGTAACCTAAGACAACTAGTACTGGATGAAGCACACAAAACGAGGTACTCAATTCACCCAGGAAACGGGAAAATGTACCACGATCTCAAGAAGTTTTATTGGTGGCCTAATATGAAGACAGAAATTGCTACTTATGTAAGCAAATGTTTGACGTGTGCAAAGGTCAAAGCTGAGCACCAAAAGCCGTCAGGATTACTGCAACAACCGGAAATTCCGCAGTGGAAATGGGAAAGAATAACCATGGATTTCATTACGAAATTGCCAAGGACTGCAAGTAGTCATGATACTATTTGGGTGATAGTTGATCGTCTAACTAAATCAGCTCACTTTCTACCAATAAAGGAGACAGACAGTATGGAGAAATTAGCACGCCTATATTTGAAGGAAGTAGTTTCCAGGCATGGTGTACCCATCTCTATCATATCTGATCGCGACACCCAATTCACATCACGTTTTTGGCAATCATTACAAAAAGCATTGGGAACTCGATTAGATATGAGCACCGCTTATCACCCACAGACAGATGGTCAAAGTGAAAGAACAATACAAACATTGGAAGACATGTTACAAGCATGCGTGATTGACTTTGGAACCAGTTGGGATCGACACTTACCATTGGCAGAATTTTCATACAATAACAGCTATCATACGAGCATCAACGCAGCGCCATTTGAAGCACTTTACGGTAGAAAGTGCAGATCTCCTATCTGTTGGAGTGAAGTAGGAGAAAGACAACCTACTGGACCAGAAATTATTCATGAAACCACCGAAAAGATCATTCAAATACAACAGCGATTGAAAACGGCCATGAGTCGCCAAAAGAGTTATGCTGATGTAAGAAGAAAACCACTAGAATTTCAAGTGGGCGACAAAGTCATGTTGAAAGTGTCACCCTGGAAAGGCGTTGTACGATTCGGTAAACGAGGAAAGCTAAGTCCTAGGTACGTAGGACCCTTTGAAATCACCGAAAGAATTGGAGCAGTTGCTTATCGATTAAAGCTACCGCAAGAACTTAGTAGTGTTCACGACACATTTCACGTGTCAAATTTGAAGAAATGTTTAGCTGAAGAGGATGTCGTAATTCCTCTTGACGAATTACGAATTAATGATAAACTCCATTTTGTCGAAGAACCTGTCGAAATCATGGACCGTGAGGTCAAACAATTAAAACAAAGCAAAATACCGATAGTTAGAGTTCGTTAGAACGCAAGACGAGGACCCGAGTTTACTTGGGAACGTGAAGATCAAATGAAGCAAAAGTATCCACATTTGTTCACTGATATCGCTCATGAAACAGGTACTACTCAAAATTTCGGGACGAAATTTTCTTTAACGGGGAGGTACTGTGATGACCCGAAAATTTTTGACTTATTTAAACCAATTCTCTATACAATTTATTATTTTAACACGTTAAACAAAGTCTGTTAGATTGAGTCTCAAAATTTTAGAACTGTTACATATATACAATTACCTTTGACTACTCTCGACGATTCATGAACAATTATATGTATGTATATATATGTACAAGTAAAAACGACTTTTCTACAGTAAAAATTACTTTGCTACAGTAAAACACTATTTGCTACAGTGAAACCGTATTTTGCTACAGTGCTACAGTGAAAACACTATTTGCTACAGTAAAACACTATTTGCTACAGTAAGACACTATTTGCTACAGTAAAACACTATTTGCTACAGTAAAACACTATTTGATGTCGACGAACTAGCAAACAAAAACAGAAAAGGCGGCCATGCGATCGCATGGCAAAAACACTGAAAACTCATGCGATCGCATGAGCTACAGTAAATGGAAAAGTATTATAAATACACCAGTTTGCTCGACGATTTTTTTTCAACTCTTTCTTATTCTTCTTCAATTTAAATTTAAATTTATAATTATAATTATAATTTTAATTTTAAGTTTAATAATAATAAAGTATATTCGAGTGTGTTTTAATTCGGGTTTCAAACCGCTTTAAGCTAAGGAAATATTGGGTATTGTCCGGGGTATTGTTCTTGAATCCAAGGCCAACCATACAGTCATCTACCATCATTACGTCTACGCAATTTGCCTACAATATTGAGTCTCAATATTGAACTGTGAGTTTATAGTCTCCCTTTTTAAATACTTTAAATATTTTTGGGCTGAGAATATATGCAATTTATTTTAAACGCGATAAGACACAAGTACATACTAAATTCTACACTGAGTTAAACCGAAATTCCCTTAGCTTTGGTAACTAGTAGCTGCCAGTACATAGGATATGGACTGGTGGGCGCGAATAATTGTATATGGATCCATAGGGCTTGACATCCCCGTCCGAGCTAGAGCGCTAGCCTTTTAACGGACGTATGTTATTTGAGTTTAAGACACGTTGGTTTGCGTGTATTAAAACGAATGGGGTAATTATCACTATAGCGTTAAGTTTAGTTACCAGGGTGCTCTGTTACGTAGAATCTATTGATAAACTTTTGATGAAATCTTGTGGTCTATCTTTATATATGTTTATGACTCGAGCATTTAAACCTATAACTCACCAACATTCGTGTTGACTTTTTAGCATGTTTTATTCTCAGGTCCTTAGAATGCTTCCGCTGTGATGTGCTTGTTGCCTGCATGGAGTCTCTCATGCTTTGTACAAAGTTTATTGCATTCAAAATAAAACTGCGTTGTGTAATAAATAACTGGACTGTGATGTCAACCTGTAAATTAAAGACTTATGTATTTCGGGGTTTTGCTTATACCTAAGCACTCGCCCACATGTTTATAACTTTCTATGTTTAGAAAGTCACTTATTTTAATGAATGCAATATTTATCAAAACGTATCATATAGAGGTCAAAACCTCACTGTGGAATCAATGATTAACGTGCCGCGTCAATAGCGATTTTGACGGGTCGTTACACCTATGCCCCACTTGATGACATTTCCAACATACATCCTCTTGAAATGAACACATCCGAATCTCGTATCCCACAATACCACATCTCAAACATCTTTTGGTTGAATCCGAACAAGGACCACTATGAAATGATCTACAACTATAACACTAAGAATTCTGACTTGATACTGACCCACTCTGTTCTGACCCACTTTTATGTTTCAACTTAACAGACTTCTTTGACATAGAGTCCGACTGACTCATCACCTGATCTTGTTGTGGCATCACATAACCTTCCATTATGTTTCTTGCTGCTCTGACATCATCTTCTACCATCTTAGCCATAACAAATGCTTGAGATAACGTCGTCGCCATCCTAACCATTGTTCTGTACTCTGGTAAAATTATATTAACAAAATGCTGAATTTTAGACTGTTCATCTAGAACCCACTGCTGCACGAACCTTAATTTATCCATATACTGCTCAATCAACTCATCTATCGTCATCTGAGGTGTCATTTTCATTGCCAGAAATTCTGTCTTAATTCGATTGAGGTCATAGGACGAACAATACTGCTCACAAACTTTACTATAAAATTATTCCCAAGTAATCATGCTCACTTGCTCTTTCGGTATACTAGAAATAACCTTATCCCACCAAACCATTGCCCTATTTTTCAACATACGACTAGTGTTAACACCTATTTCCTTATGAGGTAAGGCTTAGTGTGCCAACACGATACTAGAAGTAATCTAGCTTTAGGTGGGCGAGTGTTGCCGATTGATGTTTGCTCTTGGGAAATAATCCCTGCAGACCCGGTTCACAAGTGTAGAAACTTGTGGGGTGGTGAAAAGAATGACAAATTAAACATCGTAGAACTTGCAAACTTCTAAAAAGAATAGCGTAAATGGCAGTCACAAATAAAAGTTGAAAATTGAATGGAAATAAATAGCAACCTTGCCAGGGGGTGGTGAGCAGGCTCTGGCATTAGTTGCAGGAATAATTGGTTCCACACCAGCTAATCTAGGAAAATGTTGCAGTAGCTCGCCCAAATATTTCTCATTTACTCTGCTATGAATAGCTGTAACATCCTTTATGGCTGCCATTAAAGCTTTAATGTAACAGGAAGTAAAGAGGGTATTGATGGTAAATGATGAGGACTGTAGAAAAAAGCTGTGAAAGTGAAAAATTGATTAGGGTTTTTGGTGGTTAAAAAGGGAGAAGATATAACAGCTGTGATCGATGGTGATTTTGGGGGTTTTATTTTCAACCACACACGTGTAAGGACACGATTAAAGGGCGAGTACATCGAAATGCCTTTTTACAGCTAGAGGCGCGTGGGGTATTGTAGCCATGCAAAAAGCAATCATCATAATGTCAGTAAATTCGCCTATCATTTAATGCCTGTAATGTGCTTCCCGATGCAAAAGGGAAACGTGAAGGCTTGTTTCGGAAGAGTTATCAAAAGTTTAACAACTTAATCATTTTTCAAACGCTTAAGTCATTAAACTGGGGGGACTTAATGGTGTATCCTATCGTATACACGTATAAAAGGCATAATGATCGCATAAACTTACCATCAGAAGCACTGAGAACAACGGTTTTATAAGACTGTCTGCCCAGCGTTCTCCGCTGCACAGGCTGCTCTGTCATGCGTAAGCCCTGAAGGCTGCCTAGCGCGTAAGCCCTGGTCGGAGAACGCCACTTTCAGCATGAATTTCGGATCACAAGTAACAGAACATATCATCATTTGACACGTGTCCCCGAACAATCCGGTGGATCTGACACTATAAATAGACCCCTTAGGTCGTCATTTTACACAGTTCATACATTCTGAAAAATTTGAGAGCAGAGACTTCACCTCTCTCTCTAGCACTTTCTCTCACTAGAAGTCATCCGGCTAGCACTTTTACAGTCTACGGACGACAGATTGATTAAGCCACCCCACAAGTTTCTACACTTGTGAACCAGGTCTGCAGGGATTATTTCCCAAGAGCAAACATCAATTGAAAACACTCGCCCACCTAAAGCTAGATTACTTCTAGTATCATGTTGGCACACTAAGCCTTACCTCATAAGGAAATAGGTGTTAACAACTAGCATAAATAACCTGTAATTTCAGTTCGCACTGACAGGCCTGAAAAATCTTTTCTATCTCTCTTAACCAGTTAAGGGTAACTGTTGGGTTAGAACTTCCTGAGTACTCTGGCGGATTACAATTCAGGGACTGTTTGAAGGTACATTTCTTCGGTTATTGAAATGTCGGCATCTGATACGGACCCCACATCTGATTTGTGAACTGTTGATTAAACTGAAGTGGCACTTGATATTGTTGAGGAAATTGACACTGAGGTGGTAACCATTGTTGTTGTTGGAAAGCACTTCCAGTTTGCTGATAAATATTTGACTGCACCAGATACCCACTAAATATCTGATTCGGTACACTACCACTTGGATTCTATAACGACCCGTCCTAATCCATCTAGATGAATACATTACATTTGGTTACATCGCGAGGTACTTGACCTCTATATGATACATTTTACAAACATTGCATTTGTTTTTAAAAGACAAACTTTCATTACATCGAAAGTTGACGGCATGCATACCATTTCATAATATATCCAACTATAATTGACTTAGTAATAATCTTGATGAACTCGACGACTCGAATGCAACGTCTTTTGAAATATGTCATGAATGACTCCAAGTAATATCTCTAATATGAGCAAATGCACAGCGGAAGATTTCTTTCACACTTGAGAATAAACATGCTTTCAAGTGTCAACTAAAAGGTTGGTGAGTTCATTAGTTTAACATAAATAATCATTTCCATCATTTTAATAGACCACAAGATTTTCATTTTTCATTTATCATAAATATACGTCCCATGCATAGAGACAAAAATCATTCATATGGATTGAACACCTCGTAACCGACATTAACAAGATGCATATAAGAATATCCCCTATCATTCCGAAAAATCCTTCGGACATGATAAAAACAAACTCGAAGTACTAAAGCATCTGGTACTTAGGATGGGGTTCGTTAGGCCTAATAGATCTATCTTTAGGATTCGCGTCAATTAGTAGACTGGTTTACTAATTCTTAGGCTACCAAGTAAAAGGGGCATATTCAGCTTCGATCATTTAACCATATAATATAGTTTCGATTACTTGTGTCTATTTCATAAAACATTTATAAAAATAGCGCATGTATTCTCAGTCCCAAAAATATATATTGCAAAAGCATTTAAAAAGGGAGCAAATGAAACTCACTATACTGTATTTTGTAGTAAAAATACATATGATGAATCTGAACAATGCATGGTTGGCCTCGGATTCACGAACCTATATCATTCGTATATATATTAAAACATATATTCGTAATTGAACAATTATAACTTTATATATTATGTAATTAATTTGTATATATATTTGAAAATGGTTATTATCTATATAGTTATATATAGATATATATTAAAAATACTTAATTTGTTATATATGGATATTTATATAAAGATTGTTAATCTAATTAATTTATACTTATATGTAATATACTTATAAGTATATTTTATAGATAATAATATTTAATATAAATAAAAGTTATATTTAATTATATTGATAATAACATTACTACTAATGATATTCATATTAATAATATTTTTGTTAATAATAATAATAATAATAGTACTAAAAATGATACTAATGCTAATATTAATTAAAATAATAATAAATTTTGTTATTTTTATAATAACAATAATCATAATCATAATAATAATAATTACTTTTATCAATATTAATCAAATTAATAATACTAATACTACTTAATAATAATACGAGTAATGATATTAATTTTTGTAATAACAATAATAATATCATCATTGTAAGTATATTTAAGATAATAATCATAAATGGTAACTATTACTTTTATTAGTAAAAATAATATTACTAATAATTATAACACTAGCAATAATAATAATAACAATAATAATAATAATAAAAGGCGGTAATAATAATGAAATATAATAACTACCTCATAGTGTAAGCCTTTCTAAAAAAATTTTGTCACAGACGGGGCTCGAACCCGCGACCTCTCGTTTAACTACCCACGCTCTTAACCATCTACTCCATTTAGTATTTTCTATTTTAATACTGATTTATGATCATATAACTCATCATACATGATTATTACTCGGTCTCATATTGATACAAATCCCAAGCAGCTAGGCCCAAGTAGACAAGTAAACCTCCAGCCCGTTTTTAGAACTGAGTAATTAGGCTAAGCCCAATTCCATTGTAGCATATTTGGCCCAAGATGTAAGGGTTTCGGTGTCCAGATATACCCACGAAACAGTAGACGTCGTCACAAAAAAAATAAAAATAAATAAAAGGGTTTCGTTCTTTTTCTCTTTCACTGTATCGACTTCTGTATCCTCATCACATCTCTCATCAACATGGTCTATCATCTTATAATCATCATCATCATGAATATCGTGATATCACCATCATCTTTAACATCACTAACCATCTTCTTCATCGTGAATAAACATCATCGTTCAATATCATTCTTCCATCATGATTAAATAAATAAATAAAAAAAACGAACGTCCCTTTTTAAATGGCATATTTTAGTTGGTCACCAAATCTCCACTTGCAATTATCTTACGATCCCTTTGTTGATTCCACTTAGTCGGCCATGGACTAGTAATCTGCCCCACCATTGCATGTGTCCATATTTATATAAAGCTTTTTACATAGTAGCATGAGGTATATAATATTCCAAGATGAGAACCTATTTAATACGGAGCATTATATCATTAATTTGATAAAAAGGATCGATGGTCTACTCTCACTATTCTTATTATTTTCTTCTTGGTTTTAATAGCAATACATACTAGTCACGGGTGAGGTTTAAATGGGTTTAGTTTTGGGCGGTTTTTTTTTTGAAGAAACAAGAAACAAAGCAGGAACCAATCGTGTGCTTCAAATGTGTTTATTTGGTGGGTAGTAGCATATCATTGACCTAGGAATGATGGGTTTCGGTGGTGCTTAGACAGGAAACAGAACAGGCTACAGGTACGGAGTATTTGTTATTTAGTTTTTATTTTGATTAAATTAAAGAAGTTTAAAGATTGAAATTGGCACCCAAGTGGATATGAGAGTGGGTGGTGTTAATGGTTCAATATGGTGGTAGTAGCAAGGGTGTTCATGGTGGGTTATAATCGAATGGCTGCTTTCAACGAAACAGAATCAAATATGTTATAGCGGTGGTTGTTTTTGGTTGGTGTTTGTTCGACCCAAAACAAAAAAAATATATATATAGATTGGGCAGCAGGTGTACTGTAGAACCAACGAAGGAAAAGAGGGAAGGAAAGGAAAGAATAATAGCCGTCGATTAGCAAAGATAATGAGCAATAACCGTTTAGTTGTGATGGTGTTATTGTTTGAGATATCACAAAGAAGAAGAAGAAATATGGTGTTATAGTGAAAAATTTGAGAGCAGAGACTTCACCTCTCTCTCTAGCACTTTCTCTCACTAGAAGTCATCCGGCTAGCACTTTTACAGTCTACGGACGACAGATTGATTAAGCCACCCCACAAGTTTCTACACTTGTGAACCAGGTCTGCAGGGATTATTTCCCAAGAGCAAACATCAATTGAAAACACTCGCCCACCTAAAGCTAGATTACTTCTAGTATCATGTTGGCACACTAAGCCTTACCTCATAAGGAAATAGGTGTTAACAACTAGCATAAATAACCTGTAATTTCAGTTCGCACTGACAGGCCTGAAAAATCTTTTCTATCTCTCTTAACCAGTTAAGGGTAACTGTTGGGTTAGAACTTCCTGAGTACTCTGGCGGATTACAATTCAGGGACTGTTTGAAGGTACATTTCTTCGGTTATTGAAATGTCGGCATCTGATACGGACCCCACATCTGATTTGTGAACTGTTGATTAAACTGAAGTGGCACTTGATATTGTTGAGGAAATTGACACTGAGGTGGTAACCATTGTTGTTGTTGGAAAGCACTTCCAGTTTGCTGATAAATATTTGACTGCACCAGATACCCACTAAATATCTGATTCGGTACACTACCACTTGGATTCTATAACGACCCGTCCTAATCCATCTAGATGAATACATTACATTTGGTTACATCGCGAGGTACTTGACCTCTATATGATACATTTTACAAACATTGCATTTGTTTTTAAAAGACAAACTTTCATTACATCGAAAGTTGACGGCATGCATACCATTTCATAATATATCCAACTATAATTGACTTAGTAATAATCTTGATGAACTCGACGACTCGAATGCAACGTCTTTTGAAATATGTCATGAATGACTCCAAGTAATATCTCTAATATGAGCAAATGCACAGCGGAAGATTTCTTTCACACTTGAGAATAAACATGCTTTCAAGTGTCAACTAAAAGGTTGGTGAGTTCATTAGTTTAACATAAATAATCATTTCCATCATTTTAATAGACCACAAGATTTTCATTTTTCATTTATCATAAATATACGTCCCATGCATAGAGACAAAAATCATTCATATGGATTGAACACCTCGTAACCGACATTAACAAGATGCATATAAGAATATCCCCTATCATTCCGAAAAATCCTTCGGACATGATAAAAACAAACTCGAAGTACTAAAGCATCTGGTACTTAGGATGGGGTTCGTTAGGCCTAATAGATCTATCTTTAGGATTCGCGTCAATTAGTAGACTGGTTTACTAATTCTTAGGCTACCAAGTAAAAGGGGCATATTCAGCTTCGATCATTTAACCATATAATATAGTTTCGATTACTTGTGTCTATTTCATAAAACATTTATAAAAATAGCGCATGTATTCTCAGTCCCAAAAATATATATTGCAAAAGCATTTAAAAAGGGAGCAAATGAAACTCACTATACTGTATTTTGTAGTAAAAATACATATGATGAATCTGAACAATGCATGGTTGGCCTCGGATTCACGAACCTATATCATTCGTATATATATTAAAACATATATTCGTAATTGAACAATTATAACTTTATATATTATGTAATTAATTTGTATATATATTTGAAAATGGTTATTATCTATATAGTTATATATAGATATATATTAAAAATACTTAATTTGTTATATATGGATATTTATATAAAGATTGTTAATCTAATTAATTTATACTTATATGTAATATACTTATAAGTATATTTTATAGATAATAATATTTAATATAAATAAAAGTTATATTTAATTATATTGATAATAACATTACTACTAATGATATTCATATTAATAATATTTTTGTTAATAATAATAATAATAATAGTACTAAAAATGATACTAATGCTAATATTAATTAAAATAATAATAAATTTTGTTATTTTTATAATAACAATAATCATAATCATAATAATAATAATTACTTTTATCAATATTAATCAAATTAATAATACTAATACTACTTAATAATAATACGAGTAATGATATTAATTTTTGTAATAACAATAATAATATCATCATTGTAAGTATATTTAAGATAATAATCATAAATGGTAACTATTACTTTTATTAGTAAAAATAATATTACTAATAATTATAACACTAGCAATAATAATAATAACAATAATAATAATAATAAAAGGCGGTAATAATAATGAAATATAATAACTACCTCATAGTGTAAGCCTTTCTAAAAAAAATTTGTCACAGACGGGGCTCGAACCCGCGACCTCTCGTTTAACTACCCACGCTCTTAACCATCTACTCCATTTAGTATTTTCTATTTTAATACTGATTTACGATCATATAACTCATCATACATGATTATTACTCGGTCTCATATTGATACAAATCCCAAGCAGCTAGGCCCAAGTAGACAATTAAACCTCCAGCCCGTTTTTAGAACTGAGTAATTAGGCTAAGCCCAATTCCATTGTAGCATATTTGGCCCAAGATGTAAGGGTTTCGGTGTCCAGATATACCCACGAAACAGTAGACGTCGTCACAAAAAAAATAAAAATAAATAAAAGGGTTTCGTTCTTTTTCTCTTTCACTGTATCGACTTCTGTATCCTCATCACATCTCTCATCAACATGGTCTATCATCTTATAATCATCATCATCATGAATATCGTGATATCACCATCATCTTTAACATCACTAACCATCTTCTTCATCGTGAATAAACATCATCGTTCAATATCATTCTTCCATCATGATTAAATAAATAAATAAAAAAAACGAACGTCCCTTTTTAAATGGCATATTTTAGTTGGTCACCAAATCTCCACTTGCAATTATCTTACGATCCCTTTGTTGATTCCACTTAGTCGGCCATGGACTAGTAATCTGCTCCACCATTGCATGTGTCCATATTTATATAAAGCTTTTTACATAGTAGCATGAGGTATATAATATTCCAAGATGAGAACCTATTTAATACGGAGCATTATATCATTAATTTGATAAAAAGGATCGATGGTCTACTCTCACTATTCTTATTATTTTCTTCTTGGTTTTAATAGCAATACATACTAGTCACGGGTGAGGTTTAAATGGGTTTAGTTTTGGGCGGTTTTTTTTATGAAGAAACAAGAAACAAAGCAGGAACCAATCGTGTGCTTCAAATGTGTTTATTTGGTGGGTAGTAGCATATCATTGACCTAGGAATGATGGGTTTCGATGGTGCTTAGACAGGAAACAGAACAGGCTACAGGTACGGAGTATTTGTTATTTAGTTTTTATTTTGATTAAATTAAAGAAGTTTAAAGATTGAAATTGGCACCCAAGTGGATATGAGAGTGGGTGGTGTTAATGGTTCAATATGGTGGTAGTAGCAAGGGTGTTCATGGTGGGTTATAATCGAATGGCTGCTTTCAACGAAACAGAATCAAATATGTTATAGCGGTGGTTGTTTTTGGTTGGTGTTTGTTGGACCCAAAACAAAAAAAATATATATATAGATTGGGCAGCAGGTGTACTGTAGAACCAACGAAGGAAAAGAGGGAAGGAAAGGAAAGAATAATAGCCGTCGATTAGCAAAGATAATGAGCAATAACCGTTTAGTTGTGATGGTGTTATTGTTTGAGATATCACAAAGAAGAAGAAGAAATATGGTGTTATAGTGATGTTCTTTAAAAGTTTGAATGTAATTTTTCTGTTTTCAAAATTTTGTAACTCAACATTACAGACTTTGCTTATCGTGTCGGAAACATATAAAGATCAATTTTAAATTTGGTCGGAAATTTCCGGGTAGTCACAGTACCTACCCGTTAAAGAAATTTTGTCCCAAAATTTGATTGGGATGGTCATGGCTGACAATAAGTATGTTTTCTTGACGCATACGAGCTAGAAATTAGAGTTTTATCATCATTGAGTAATAAGGATAAAGTAATTTGATTATTCGAAGAGTACGAATGAAGCTATCACAAAAGAGTGAAATGAGAAAATGTAAGTTTGACTTAACCGGTGATGTAGTCACGGTTGATTTTCGTAATTCAAGGAATTTAGAGAAAATTTTGGTAATAAGGTTTGATTCTTCGATAATTAGAGAAATTAGGATCCTCTTTGATTAAATGCGATAATCTGTTTTGATTTCTCTGTCGGATATTTTACTATAAATCCACTCCCTTCGTTTCCTTTATATTTTGGAGTTCCATCCTTTTGTTTCCTCTTCCCGACTTTAAGTCAAGTGAATAATGGTCCAGAATTCGTAGGTATGGAGTTTCGAATGAACATAACTTATGTTCTAAGAAAGAAATTGTAATAGCACGATCTTGATTGGGTAATTTACCAGAATTTAAGAGAAAAGATAGAACTATCAGGAAAATATGTTCTTGATATGTCTATAGGTTAGATAGAATGTAAAGTCGTGTAACATGGCACATGATGACGTTATGGTCTGTGAATCATCACGTTTCATTAGAAACTCAGCATGACTTACTGTAATATAATCACATTGATCAAGTGTCATTATATTATATTAACTCATGCATCAATTTCCAACACTACTTCAAAATCATTCATAATTCAAATTCTAATTTTTCAGAATTTTAGAAACTAAAATAGTTTCTTTTAAGATATAATACAGATAGAGCGGAGAGATACTTAATGTCGGACGAGAATATTTATGAAGATATCTTGAGAAATATTGAGGATATTAATAATGAAAGATACGATAATATCTTAGAATTTCTAAATTAAATTGTGATGAAGAAATTCATTCACAATGATTTGGAATGATTAGGGAGCAAGGTAATTGCCAAAGATTTCATCAGCTTTTTCAAGATTCAGAAAACTGATTCATAGGCTAAAGCGCATTTTCAGAAATTTAGAATTGAAGTTCGTAAACCCAGGAGATAGAAGTTATATATATATATATATATATATATATATATATATATATATATATATATATATATATATATATATATATATATATATATATATATATATATATATATATATATATATATATATATATATATATATATATATTTATATAAAATTGTTGTCGTAGAATCGCGGAAAAATTTGAGATTATCGATT
Source organism: Rutidosis leptorrhynchoides (assembly GCF_046630445.1). Lineage (NCBI taxonomy): Eukaryota > Viridiplantae > Streptophyta > Magnoliopsida > Asterales > Asteraceae > Rutidosis > Rutidosis leptorrhynchoides. The sequence continues at coordinate 190,393,302 of NC_092342.1, forward strand.
GATGCCTCCCGGTATTTGGTATGGTAATTATCGTTACAAGATGCCGATGAGTTCATGATAGAGTTTTAATGAAAAAATATAATGGCTCTTTGAAAAGATTTAATCCAATGAGTAATGAAGTTGCTGGTAAGTTTACTGCTAATGTGGTGAAATATAAACGGTTCCCCAGTAACGATGACGAAAGGCAAACTTATATTTCAAGGTTGTATTAAGACTAATCTGAACGAAAGTCAAAGTTGTTTTGATGGAGCTGTGACAAAATTTGCTAATTTGGAAAGGAATTGCAAAGTTATTTTCGGTAATAACAACGTCAAAGGAGCTATCACAGATATGTTTTAAACGTTTACTCAGGTTCTGAGAGTTTTTCAGGTGCATAACTATATGCATAAATCTTTCCTTCCGTAGATGAAGTGTGGTTGGTTCATCCGCTCGATTGAGGTGTTTTCAAGAATCATGAAAGGTTTGAATGCAGATTGTAATCGTCACGATACAAACGAGGTTTAAGATGAAATCAAGTGGCAAACTTGAAGAATTGTTTAGTTTCATATGTTATAATCAATATTTTAATTCATTTTTAATTGTCCAATCTTGGTTGTCCACAGTTAGCAGTCCACAGTCACTAACTCAATAATTCATATATAGTTTATAATATTCAAATTAATTAATACGTATCGTGACCCGTGTACATGTCTCACACTCGATCACAACTCAAAGTATATATATTATTGTAGAATCAACCTCAACCTTGTATAGCTAACTCCAGCATTACTGCATATAGAGTGTCTATGGTTATTCTAAATAATATATATAGATGTGTCGATATGATATGTCAAAACCTTGTATACGTGTCCCGATATTTAAATGCGTAAATAATAGTATTTAAATGATGATAAATAAAGTGCGTAAAATAAATAACAGAAATTAAATGACGATAAATTAAATTGCGAGAATATAAATTACAATAAATAAACTGCGATAAATAAATTGCGATAATAAAATGTAATAAGTTAGCTAGGAACAGTTAGCGTGGATTCTTAACAAAATTTTCTCATGGTTAATTTGTTTGTTTCTAACAAATTTTATTTTGTCAAATATTTTCTTCATTATGCCACTTGTTGGATTCTTATAGGTCAAAATCCAAATATGAAATTGAATGAAAATGGTTATTCTGCGGTGAACGGATACGTATATCTGTGGATGTAAGTATGATAGTAAATGACTGTTGAATCAGATTCGAAGAATGTACAATGTAACTTATTAATGTGAAATCTAAATATTCCTCGGGTATTACCTACCCGTTAAAATATTTTCACCATTAACAGTTTTTACAAAAGAATTTTTAATTACAACCTTTATGAAAACATATATACATATATATTTTCTTCAGATGTAATCATAGATTTAATGAGTTAACATGATATTAAACTCATTTAGTTTTCGGTTGGAACTAGAATAAATAATCTCTAAAACTTTAGAGATTACATATTCGCCATGTCGAACGAAGATAAATGAGGTAGAACGATACGTAGAACGAAGATCATACTCGAAGTACAGATGGTGATATTGAGGTATGGATAGTTGATGGTACGGGTGCTGTTATTGATGGTACTGTTGGTGCCGGTGATGTTGCTGAAGCTGGTAAATTTTGCACCATATTCTCCAAATTGATTATTCGAGCGTGAAGTTCGTTGACTTATTCTATTATTCCGGGATGATTGTCGGTCAAAACGAGCGGATGAATAAGGTTTAGAATTTGAGATAGTATATAATCGTGGCGATATATTCAGGAAATGAGGGTGAAAATGGTGTTCCAGATAGGTTCGCCGGTAAGTGCTTCAGGTTCTTCACCAAGAGGTGAATTCGGTTGACGGAAATGATCATCTTCTTCTTGTCTCCAATGATTAAGTAGACTACGAACCCATCTCCAATTCATCTAGAATAGATGATGGTTAATTGATTGATCCATTCCGGTGACACTGCTTTCGGAGCTTAGGTGAAACTCCATATCGGAATAGCTGTCGGAATCCGAGGAATTCAAACTGGTTGAGGGATTCATCTCGTACGATCAGATGAAGGATTTTTGATAAGAAATTTATTATAGGATGTAGATTAGTACCCTGCAATACATAATTTATATATGCATATATAATACTAAAATCCCATAAGTTACGGAGGAATCTACGAAATCTGTCAGACAAAAGTAACAATAACAGATACGCTAAGATATGAATTAGCAGATATGCTAAGATATGAATTTTGTCTATACACTATTCATGCAATCATTGCAGTATGATGTGTTTAGACTAAAAATGATAAGCAGGTAATTTTTCAACAAAAATGACAAGCAAAACTTTTGACATGCAGACACGGTCGAAGTCTAGACCCACTAATGCATCTAAACAACTACTAGTTAGACACACTAATGCAAGATCTGGTTCGCTAAGACCACTGCTCTGATACCACCTATAATGACACATCCTAATCCATCTGGACGAATACATTGCATTTGGTTACATCGCGAGGTACTTGACCTCTATATGATACATTTTACAAACATTGCATTCGTTTTTAAAAGACAAACTTTCATTACATCGAAAGTTGACGACATGCATACCATTTCATAATATATCCAACTATAATTGACTTAATAATAATCTTGATGAACTCGACGACTCGAATGCAACGTCTTTTGAAATATGTCATGAATGACTCCAAGTAATATCTGTAATATGAGCAAATGCACAGCGGAAGATTTCTTTCACACCTGAGAATAAACATGTTTTCAAGTGTCAACCAAAAGGTTGGTGAGTTCATTAGTTTAACATAAATAATCATTTCCATCATTTTAATAGACCACAAGATTTTCATTTTTCATTTATCATAAATATACGTCTCATGCATAGAGACAAAAATCATTCATATGGATTCAACACCTGGTAATCGACATTAACAAGATGCATATAAGAATATCCCCTATCATTCCGGGAAATCCTTCGAACATGATAAAAACAAACTTGAAGTACTAAAGCATCCGGTACTTTGGATGGGGTTCGTTAGGCCCAATAGATCTATCTTTAGGATTCGCGTTAATTAGTACACTGGTTTACTAATTCTTAGGCTACCAAGTAAAAGGGGCATATTCGGCTTGGATCATTCAACCATATAATGTAGTTTCGATTACTTGTGTCTATTTCGTAAAACATTTATAAAAACAGCTTATGTATTCTCTGTCCCAAAAATATATATTGCAAAAGCATTTAAAAAGGGAGCAAATGAAACTCACTATACTGTATTTTGTAGTAAAAATACATATGATGAATCTAAACAATGCAGGGTTGGCCTCGGATTCACGAACCTATATCATTCGTATATATATATTAAAACATATAGTCGTAATTGAACAATTATAACTTTATATATTATGTAATTAATTTGTATATATATTTGAAAATGGTTATTATCTATATAGTTATATATAGATATATATTAAAAATAATTAATTTGTTATATATGGATATTTATATAAAGATTGTTAATCTAATTAATTTATACTTATATGTAATATACTTATAAGTATATTTTTATATAGATAATAATATTTTATATAAATAAAAGTTGTATTTAATTATATTGATAATAACATTACTACTAATGATATTCATATTAATAATATTTTTGTTAATAATAATAATAATAGTACTAAAAATGATACTAATGCTAATATTAATTAAAATAATAATAAATTGTGTTATTTTTATAATAACAATAATCATAATCATAATAATAATAATTACTTGTATCAATATTAATCATATTAATAATACTAATACTACTTAATAATAATACTTGTAATGATATTAATTTTTGTAATAACAATAATAATATCATCATTGTAAGTATATTTATGATAATAATCATAAATGGTAACTATTACTTTTATTAGTAAAAATAATATTACTAATAACTATAACACTAGCAATAATAATAATAACAATAATAATAATAATAATAATAATAATAATAATAATAATAATAATAATAATAATAATAATAATAATAATAATAATAATAATAATAATAATAATAATAATAATAATAATAATAATAATAATAATAATAATAATAATAATAATAAGGAAGTAATAATAATAATGAAATGTAATAACTACCTAATAGTGTAAGCCTTTCTAAAAAAATTTGTTACAGACGGGGCTCGAACCCGCGACCTCTCGTTTAACCACCCACGCTCTTAACCATCTAATCCGTTTAGTATTTTCTGTTTTAATACCTATTTACGATCATATAACTCATCATACATGATTATTACTCGGTCTCATATTGATACAAATCCCAAGCAGCTAGGCCCAAGTAGACAAGTAAACCTCCAGCCCGTTTTTAGAACTGAGTAATTAGGCTAAGCCCAATTCCATTGTAGCATATTTGGCCCAAGATGTAAGGGTTTCGGTGTCCAGATATACCCACGAAACAGTAGACATCGACACAAAAAAAATAAAAATAAATAAAAGGGTTTCATTCTTTTTCTCTTTCACTGTATCGACTTCTGTATCCTCATCACATCTCTCATCAACATCGTCTATCATCTTATAATCATCATCATCATGAATATCGTGATATCACCATCATCTTTAACATCACTAACCATCTTCTTCATCGTGAATAAACATCATCGTTCAATATCATTCTTCCATCATGATTAAATAAATAAATAAAAAAAACGAACGTCCCTTTTTAAATGGCATATTTTAGTTTGTCACCAAATCTCCACTTGCAATTATCTTACGATCCCTTTGTTGATTCCACTTAGTCGGCCATGGACTAGTAATCTGCCCCACCATTGCATGTGTCCATATTTATATAAAGCTTTTTACATAGTAGCATGAGGTATATAATATTCCAAGATGAGCACCTATTTAATATGGAGCATTATATCATTAATTTGATAAAAAGGATCGATGGTCTACTCTCACTATTCTTATTATTTTCTTCTTGGTTTTCACAGCAATACATAGTAGTCAAGGGTGAGATTTAAATGGGTTTGGTTTTGGGCAGTTTTTTTTTTATGAAGAAATAGGAAACAAAGTAGGAACCAATCGTGTGCTGTGAGTGTGTTTATTCGGTGGGTAGTAGCATATCATTGATCTAGGAATGATGGGTATCGATGGTGCTTAGACAGGAAACAGAAGAGGCTACAGGTACAGAGTATTTGTTATTTAGTTTTTATTTTGATTAAATTAAAGAAGTTTAAAGATTGAAATTGGCACCCAAGTGGATATGAGAGTGGGTGGTGTTGATGGTTCAATATGGTGGTGGTAGCAAGGGTGTTCATGGTGGGTTATAATCGAATGGCTGCTTTCAATGAAACAGAATCAAATATGTTATAGCGGTGGTTGTTTTTGGTTGGTGTTTGTTCGACCCAAAACAAAAAATATATATATATAGATTGGGCAGCAGGTGTACTGTAGAACTAGCGAAGGAAAAGAGGGAAGGAAAGGAATGAATAATAACCATCGGTTAGCAAAGATAATAAGCAATAACCGTTTAGTTGTGATGGTGTTATTGTTTGAGATATCACAAAGAAGAAGAAGAAATATGGTGTTATAGTGATGTTCTTTAAGAGTTTGAATGTAATTTTTCAGTTTTCAAAATTTTGTAACTCAACATTACAGACTTTGCTTATCGTGTCAGAAACATATAAAGATCAATTTTAAATTTGGTCTGAAATTTCCCGGTCGTCACAGATTCACTATTATTTGGCGTTATTCTAATTCCCTTATTCGGTCCTGTGCTTCCTTTCACTTACTTTCCAAATCTAGAATTTGCTCATGCGGATCCTCTTCTGACACATACCCGTCTTCATCTGGGGCTCTGAATGTTCTGGGGGCTGACGAACCAGTTGCGTTTCCTGTATTATCTACCATATCTGAACTACCACAATAACTCACACAACTCTTAGTGGAAAACAGGTTAGTACCTATCAACTAACGCATGTATTCCCTACATTCACTTATCGGGTCGCCTCAGATACATTTGACACAACACAAGGTTTGGGAACATGACATTCAACACAATGTACATGCGGCCAAACCTTTGCTCTGATACCACATTTGTAACACCCTGATTTTTTTTCTATCACATCGGAAGACTGAATTCACATAATTACCCTTAGTTAATTACAAACATGATTATTACAAATCATTCGTTAATTACTTAATTACAAACTACAGGTGTTACGTTAACGACTAACTACATATTTTAGAAAAGTTAAGGCATCATAGTTCGTCATGTCAAACATATCGTCAACCCGACTCCCGTCCTTACCAGCATTAAGATCCAAAACCTGGAAGGGAGGAGGTGAGGGGTGTAGTGACCCGAACTTTTCCATGTTTATATATTTATATATATATTAAATGAAATTGTTATTTATATGATTAAGTGTTTCCAACATGTTAAGTAATCAAACTTGTTAAGACTTGATTAATTAAAATAGGTTTCATATAGACAATTGACCGCCCAAGTTGACCGGTGATTCACGAACGTTAAAAACTTGTAAAAACTATACGATGACATATATATGGTTATATATATAGTTAACATGATTTTATTATAAATATGTATCTCATTAGGTATTTTAACAATGAGTTATATACATAAAAATGAGACTATTAATTTAAGAAACTCGAAAACGATATATATAACGATTATCGTTATAACAACGTCTTACTAGGTACATATGAATCATATTAAGATATTGATACACTTGGTTAATTATTTTAAATGATAATTAAATATATTATTAAGTGTATTAACAATGAAATACATATGTAAAAATAAGACTACTAACTTAATGATTTCGAAACGAGACATATATGTAACGATTATCGTTGTAACGACATTTAACTCTATATATATCATACTAAGATATATTATATATCATAATATCATGATAATATAACAATTTAACATCTCATTTGTTATAATAAATAATGGGTTAACAATATTCAACAAGATCGTTAACCTAAAGGTTTCAAAACAACATTTACATGTAACGACTAACGATGACTTAACGACTCAGTTAAAATGTATATACATGTAGTGTTTTAATATGTATTCATACACTTTTGAAAGACTTCAAGACACTTATCAAAATACTTCTACTTAACAAAAATGCTTACAATTACATCCTCGTTCAGTTTCATCAACAATTCTACTCGTATGCACCCGTATTCGTACTCGTACAATACACAGCTTTTAGATGTATGTACTATTGGTATATACACTCCAATGATCAGCTCTTAGCAGCCCATGTGAGTCACCTAACACATGTGGGAACCATCATTTGGCAACTAGCATGAAATATCTCATAAAATTACAAAAATATGAGTAATCATTCATGACTTATTTACATGAAAACAAAATTACATATCCTTTATATCTAATCCATACACCAACGACCAAAAACACCTACAAACACTTTCATTCTTCAATTTTATTCATCTAATTGATCTCTCTCAAGTTCTATCTTCAAGTTCTAAGTGTTCTTCATAAATTCCAAAAGTTCTAGTTTCATAAAATCAAGAATACTTCCAAGATTGCAAGTTTACTTCCAAGTTTTCTAAATCCATTCCAAGTAATCATCCAAGATTAAGAAACCTTTGTTACTTACAGTAGGTTATCTTTCTAATACAAGGTAATAATCATATTCAAACTTTAATTCAATTTCTATAACTATAACAATCTTATTTCGAGTGGAAATCTTACTTGAAATTGTTTTCGTGTCATGATTCTGCTTCAAGAACTTTCAAGCCATCCAAGGATCCTTTGAAGCTAGATCTATTTTTCTCATCTCCAGTAGTTTTATCCAAGGAACTTGAGGTAGTAATGATGTTCATAACATCATTCGATTCATACATATAAAGCTATCTTATTCGAAGGTTTAAACTTGTAATCACTAAAATATAGTTTAGTTAATTCTAAACTTGTTCGCATATAAAAGTTAATCCTTCTAACTTGACTTTTAAAATCAACTAAACACATGTTCTATATCTATATGATATGCTAACTTAATGATTTAAAACCTGGAAACACGAAAAACACCGAAAAACCGGATTTACGCCGTCGTAGTAACACCGCAGGCTGTTTTGGGTTAGTTAATTAAAAACTATGATAAACATTGATTTAAAAGTTGTTATTCTGGGAAAATTATTTTTATTATGAACATGAAACTATATCCAAAAATTATGGTTAAACTCAAAGTGGAAGTATGTTTTCTAAAATGGTCATCTAGACGTCGTTCTTTCGACTGAAATGACTACCTTTACAAAAACGACTTGTAACTTATTTTTCCGACTATAAACCTATACTTTTTCTGTTTAGATTCATAAAATAGAGTTCAATATGAAACCATAGCAATTTGATTCACTCAAAACGGATTTAAAATGAAGAAGTTATGGGTAAAACAAGATTGGATAATTTTTCTCATTTTAGCTACGTGAAAATTGGTAACAAATCTATTCCAACCATAACTTAATCAACTTGTATTGTATATTATGTAATCTTGAGATACCATAGACACGTATACAATGTTTCGACCTATCATGTCGACACATCTATATATATATTTCGGAACAACCATAGACACTTTATATGTGAATGTTGGAGTTAGCTATACAGGGTTGAGGTTGATTCCAAAATATATATAGTTTGAGTTGTGATCAATACTGAGATACGTATACAATGGGTCGTGGATTGATTCAAGATAATATTTATCGATTTATTTCTGTACATCTAACTGTGGACAACTAGTTGTAGGTTACTAACGAGGACAGCTGAATAATAAACTTAAAACATCAAAATATATTAAAAGTGATGTAAATATATTTTAAACATACTTTGATATATATGTATATATTGTTATAGGTTCGTGAATCAACCAGTGGCCAAGTCTTACTTCCCGACGAAGTAAAAATCTGTGAAAGTGAGTTATAGTCCCACTTTTAAAATTTAATATTTTTGGGATGAGAATACATGCAGGTTTTATAAATGATTTACAAAATAGACACAAGTACGTGAAACTACATTCTATGGTTGAATTATCAAAATCGAATATGCCCGTTTTTATTAAGTCTGGTAATCTAAGAATTAGGGAACAGACACCCTAATTTACGCGAATCCTAAAGATAGATCTATTGGGCCTAACAAACCCCATCCAAAGTACTGGATGCTTTAGTACTTCGAAATTTATATCATATCCAAAGGGTGTCCCGGAATGATGGGGATATTCTTATATATGCATCTTGTTAATGTCGGTTACCAGGTGTTCACCATATGAATGATTTTTATCTCTATGTATGGGATGTATATTGAAATATGAAATCTTGTGGTCTATTGTTACGATTTGATATATATAGGTTAAACCTATAACTCACCAACATTTTTGTTGACGTTTAAAGCATGTTTATTCTCAGGTGAATACTAAGAGCTTCCGCTGTTGCATACTAAAATAAGGACAAGATTTGGAGTCCATGTTTGTATGATATTGTGTAAAAACTGCATTAAAGAAACTGATTTCGATGTAACATATTTGTATTGTAAACCATTATGTAGTGGTCGTGTGTAAACAGGATATTTTAGATTATCATTATTTGATAATCTACGTAAAGCTTTTTAAACCTTTATTTATGAAATAAAGGTTATGGTTTGTTTTAAAAATGAATGCAGTCTTTGAAAAACGTCTCATATAGAGGTCAAAACCTCGCAACGAAATCAATTAATATGGAACGTTTTTAATCAATAAGAACGGGACATTTCAGTTGGTATCCGAGCGTTGGTCTTAGAGAACCAGAAAATTTGCATTAGTGTGTCTTATCGAGTTTGTTAGGATGCATTAGTGAGTCTGGACTTCGACCGTGTTTTCTTTAAAAATGATTGCTTAACATTTTTGTTGGAAACTATATATTATTAACATGTATATATTATGTGATATATTAATCTCTTAACATGTTTGATATTGTGTGATAGATGTCTACCTCTAGCACAAATCCCATTGAATCACCTAATAATAACGAAGAGTCGAATATATATTGGACTGATTCACAAGTTCCAGAAGAGGAACCGGAAGAAGAATCAGAACCGGAAGAAGAATCAGAACTGGAAGAGGAGGAACCGGAGGAGGAAATAGAACCGGTGGGGGAAATAATAAAACGGTTAAGTAAAAGAAAATCCTCAACCAACCGACCAAGGTTAATTATGGTCAATGGTGTTTCCGCTAAAGAAGCAAAATATTGGGAGGATTACCAATTCTCCGATGAATCGGATTCCGACGAGAATTCCGATGATGTTATAGAAATTACCCCAACTTAATTTAAAAAGGCAAAAGAAAATAATAAGGGAAAGGGCATAAAAATATAGAAATCTAATTCCAACCCCAATGAACTTTATATGTATCGTCAACCCCCGAAGTCCTTAAGTTGTAACAATGACCCGGGAACCTCTAAACCACCAGGTTTTTCTAAACCATTGTGGAAAACGACAGCTAGTATTAGGGGAACATCATATATCCCTAGAAAATTGGCAAAACGAACCAAAATCGAAGATGAAGAAACGAGCGAGTCGGAATAAGATAGTTGTATTCGTATGGTGTAATATATGTAATATAGTGTGCTTATGCTTTATGATATATGTAAAAATTGCTTGTATTAATAAGTAATTTTTTTATGAATCTAACTCTTGTCTATTTTACAGTATAAAAACACAAAATGGGTAGACAACCCAATATTTTAAGAGACCTACCCAGAGACATGATTGATGAAATCTTGTCTAGAGTCGGTCAGAATTCTTCGGCACAACTATTTACGGCGAAATCGGTTTGTTAGACATTCGAAGAACGTTCTAAGAATGCCTTGGTTTATAAGAGACTTTCATTTGAAAGATGGGGGATATCACATTGGGAAACCCATAAGTTACGATGTGTTTACTTTGACGCATATATTGCGGGAAACCCATAGGACTTCATGATTTAGAAAAAGCGGCTAACATGCAACATAAAGAAGCATGTTATGCTTACGGGTTAGTAATGTTCGCTTCTCACCAAAGTGAGAACAAGAACATCGGGCTACAACTATTAAACAAAACATTTCCACAAGTAACGGACTCAGTAGTTGGAGTGAGAAACAAGGTTTTTAGGTTATTACGAGACTGTTGGTCATTACGTAACCCTCGTCCCTTTGACGACGTTACAACACGTTGTCTTATCAACGGCCATAATGGTTATGTTCCACAAGACTAAGGATGGGAAGTAGTCCTAGTAAAACCAGAATGCATGACTTGTTTCTGGACGTATGAATTACGTGTCTTTATTGCCTTTGCTGAACGACTTGTGTACTAGCTAGAATTATCTTCACAACTATCTTGTATCAAAGTTATTGTGTGCTATATTTCATGCTTTATGTAAAATAAACGGTATTGTAAGTTTGTAAAATATTGTCTAAAAGTTTGAACGCGAAATATTATTATAATCAGTTTTTCATATAGAATTGTAGTAGTTTAATTGTATATTAGCTACTAAGTATGAACTTAACGGGTAGGTACTACCCGAATTTAAACTTATAAAATGCTAATATGAAGAAAAAGCTTTTATAAATGAGTTCATATTATGCTACAAATACTATTAACTACTCTTAATATTCTGTATGATTAACTTGTTCCATTTGACTATTTTGAAGGAAATGACACCGACTACTCGACACACCGTGAATATGAATGAAGAGGAATTCCGTACTTTTCTAGCTTCAAACATAGCCGCAGTACAGGCTGCGCTACATACCAACAATAACCTTGGATCTAGCAGTACATGAAATCGTGTAGGATGCACCTACAAAGAATTCACTGCCTGCAAACCTTTGGAATTTGATGGAACCGAAGGACCGATCGGATTGAAACGGTGGACCGAGAAGGTCGAATCGGTGTTTGCCATAAGTAAGTGTACTGAAGAGGACAAAGTGAAGTACGCTACGCATACCTTCACAGGTTCTGCGTTAACATGGTGGAATACCTATCTAGAGCAAGTGGGACAAGATGATGCGTACGCACTACCGTGGTCAGCATTCAAGCACTTGATGAACGAGAAGTACTGTCCCAAAACCGAGGTCAATAAGCTCAAGACAGAACTTAGAGGGTTACGAACCCAAGGATTTGATATTACCACGTACGAAAGACGATTCACAGAATTGTGCCTATTGTGTCCGGGAGCGTTCGAAGATGAGGAAGAGAAGATCGACGCGTTTGTGAAAGGATTATCGGAAAGAATCCAAGAAGATATAAGTTCACACGAGCCCGCATCCATACGACAGGTATGTAGAATGGCTCACAAACTAGTGAACCAGATTGAGGAAAGAATTAAAGAACAGACGGCTGAAGAGGCCAATGTGAAGCAAGTCAAAAGAAATTGGGAGGAAAATGGTGATAAGAATCACCAATACAACAACAACAGCAATTACAATAATAATCGCAACAATTATCCCAACAATCGCAACATCAATCGCAACTACAACAAACGGCCCAACAATAACAACAACAACAACAACAACAGCAACTACAACAATCATCCCAACAACAATAACAACCGCAACAACAACAACAACAATCAGAAGCAGCTATGCCAAAGGTGTGAAAAGTATCACTCGGGGTTCTGCACCAAATTTTGCAACAAGTGTAAAAGAAATGGTCATAGCGCGGTGAAGTGTGAGGTCTACGGACCAGGGGTTAACAGAACGAAAGGAACAAATGGTGTCGGAACGAGTAATGGTGGAGCAAGTAGTGTCAGAGTAAGTTATGCCAATGTAGTTTGTTATAAATGTGGAAAACCGGGCCACATTATTAGAAATTTCCCGAACCAGGAGAACACGAATGGACAAGGACGCGGAAGAGTTTTCAATATTAATGCGGCAGAGGCACAGGAAGACCCGGAGCTTGTTACGGGTACGTTTCTTATTGACAATAAATCTGCTTACGTTTTATTTGATTCGGGTGCGGATAGAAGCTATATGAGTAGAGATTTTTGTGCTAAATTAAGTTGTCCATTGACGCCGTTGGATAGTAAATTTTTACTCGAATTAGCAAACTGTAAATTAATTTCAGCAGATAATATATGCCGGAATCGAGAAATTAAACTGGGTAGCGAAATATTTAAGATTGACTTGATACCAGTAGAGAGTTTTGATGTGATAATCGGTATGGACTGGTTGAAAGAAGTGAAAGCAGAGATCGTATGTTATAAAAATGCAATTCGCATTGTACGAGAAGAAGGAGAACTCTTAATGGTATACGGAGAAAAGGGCAGCATGAAGCTACATCTTATTAGTAATTTGAAGGCACAAAAACTAATAAGAAAAGGTTGCTATGCTGTTCTAGCACACATCGAGAAAGTACAAACTGAAGAAAAGAGCATCAATGATGTTCCCGTCGTAAAAGAATTTCCCGATGTATTTCCGAAAGAATTACCGGGACTACCTCCACATCGATCTGTTGAATTTCAAATAGATCTTGTACCAGGAGCTGCACCAATAGCTCGTGCTCCTTATAGACTCGCACCCAGCGAGATGAAAGAACTGCAAAGCCAACTGCAAGAACTCTTAGAACGTGGTTTCATTCGACCAAGCACATCACCATGGGGAGCTCCTGTTTTGTTTGTCAAGAAGAAGGATGGTACATTTAGGTTGTGTATTGACTACAGAGAGTTGAACAAACTTACCATCAAAAACCGTTATCCACTGCCGAGAATTGACGACTTATTTGATCAACTACAAGGCTCGTCGGTTTATTCGAAGATCGATTTACATTCTGGATATCATCAAATGCGAGTAAAGGAGGATGATATTCCAAAAACTGCTTTTAGGACGCGTTATGGTCATTACGAGTTTATGGTTATGCCGTTTGGATTGATTAACGCACCTGCTGTGTTCATGGACATTATGAACCGAGTGTGTGGGCCATATCTTGACAAGTTTCTCATTGTTTTCATCGATGACATACTTATTTACTCAAAGAATGATTAAGAGCACGAAGAACATTTGAGAAAAGTGCTAGAAGTATTGAGGAAAGAAAAACTGTACGCTAAGTTTTCAAAGTGTGCATTTTGGTTGGAAGAAGTTCAATTCCTCGGTCACATAGTGAACAAAGAAGGTATCCAGGTGGACCCGGCAAAGATCGAAACCGTTGAAAAGTGGGAAACCCCAAAAACTCCGAAGCATATACGTCATTTTTTAGGATCGGCAGGTTACTACAGAAGATTCATCCAAGATTTCTCCAAAATAGCAAAACCCTTAACTGCATTAACACATAAAGGGAAGAAATTTTAATGGAAGGATGAACAAGAGAAGGTGTTTCAATTATTGAAGAAAAAGCTAACTACGGCACCTATATTGTCATTGCCTAAAGGGAATGATGATTTTGTGATTTATTGTGACGCATCAAAGCAAGGTCTCGGTTGTGTATTAATGCAACGGACGAAGGTGATTGCTTATGCGTCTAGAGAATTGAAGATTCACGAGCAAAATTATACGATGCATGATTTGGAATTAGGCGCGGTTGTTTTTGCATTAAAGACTTGGAGGCACTACTTATATGGGGTCAAAAGTATTATATATACCGACCACAAAAGTCTTCAACACATATTTAATCAGAAACAACTGAATATGAGGCAGCGTAGGTGGATTGAATTGTTGAATGATTATGACTTTGAGATTCGTTACCACCTGGGGATGGCAAATGTGGTAGCCGACGTCTTGAGCAGAAAGGACAGAGAACCCATTCGAGTAAAATCTATGAATATAATGATTCACACTAACCTTACTACTCAAATAAAGGAGGCGAAACAAGGAGTTTTAAAAGAGGGAAATTTAAAGGATGATATACCCAAAGGATCGGAGAAGCATCTTAATATTCGGGAAGACGGAACCCGGTATAGGGCTGAAAGAATTTGGGTACCAAAATTTAGAGATATGAGAGAAATGGTACTTAGAGAAGCTCATAAAACCAGATACTCATTACATCCTGAAACGGGGAAGATGTACAAGGATTTTAAGAAACATTTTTGGTGGCCAGGTATGAAAGCCGATATTGCTAAATATGTAGGAGAATGTTTGACGTGTTCTAAGGTCAAAGCTGAACATCAGAAACCATCAGGTCTACTACAACAACCTGAAATCCCGGAATGGAAATGGGAAAACATTACCATGGATTTCATTACTAAATTTCCAAGGACTGCAAGTGGTTATGATACTATTTGGGTAATAGTTGATCGTCTCACCAAGTCAGCACACTTCCTGCCAATAAGAGAAGATGACAAGATGGAGAAGTTAGCACGACTGTATTTGAAGGAAGTCGTCTCCAGACATGGAATACCAATCTCTATTATCTTTGATAGGGATGGCAGATTTATTTCAAGATTCTGGCAGACATTACAGCAAGCATTGGGAACTCGTCTAGACATGAGTACTGCCTATCATCCATAAACTGATGGGCAGAGTGAAAGGACGATACAAATGCTTGAAGACATGCTACGATCTTGTGTTATTGATTTTGGAAACAGTTGGGATCGACATCTACCGTTAGCAGAATTTTCCTACAACAACAGCTACCATTCAAGCATTGAGATGGTGCCGTTTGAAGCACTTTATGGTAGAAAGTACAGGTCTCCGATTTGTTGGAGTGAAGTGGGGGATAGACAAATTACGGGTCCGGAGATAATACAAGAAACTACCGAGAAGATCATCCAAATTCAACAACAGTTGAAAACCGCCCAAAGTAGACAAAAGAGCTACGCTGACATTAAAAGAAAAGATATAGAATTTGAAATTGGAGAGATGGTCATGCTTAAAGTTGCACCTTGGAAAGGCGTTGTTCGATTTGGTAAAATAGGGAAATTAAATCCAAGGTATATTGGACCATTCAAGATTATTGATCGTTTCGGACCAGTAGCCTACCGACTTGAATTACCTCAACAACTCGCGGCTGTACATAACACTTTCCACGTCTCGAATTTGAAGAAATGTTTTGTTAAAGAAGATTTCACTATTCCATTAGATGAAATCCAAATCAACGAAAAACTTCAATTCATTGAAGAACCCTTCGAAATAATGGATCGTGAGGTTAAGAGACTTAAACAAAACAAGATACCGATTGTTAAGGTTCGATGGAATGCTCGTAGAGGACCCGAGTTCACCTGGGAGCGTGAAGATCAGATGAAGAAGAAATACCCTCATTTATTTCCAGAAGATACGTCAACACCTCCAACTGCTTAAAATTTCGGGACGAAATTTATTTAACGGGTAGGTACTGTAGTGACCCGAACTTTTCCGTGTTTATATATATATTAAATGAAATTGTTATTTACATGATTAAGTGTTTCCAACATGTTAAGCAATCAAACTTGTTAAGACTTGATTAATTGAAATAGGTTTCATATAGACAATTGACCGCCCAAGTTGACCGGTGATTCACGAACGTTAAAAACTTGTAAAAACTATACGATGACATATATATGGTTATATATATAGTTAACATGATTTTATTATAAGTATGTATCTCATTAGGTATTTTAACAATGAGTTATATACATAAAAATGAGACTATTAATTTAAGAAACTCGAAAACGATATATATAACGATTATCGTTATAACAACGTCTTACTAGATACATATGAATCATATTAAGATATTGATACACTTGGTTAATTATGTTAAATGATAAGTAAATATATTATTAAGTGTATTAACAATGAAATACATATGTAAAAATAAGACTACTAACTTAATGATTTCGAAACGAGACATATATGTAACGATTATCGTTGTAACGACATTTAACTGTATATATATCATACTAAGATATATTATATATCATAATATCATGATAATATAACAATTTAACATCTCATTTGTTATAATAATAATGGGTTAACAACATTCAACAAGATCGTTAACCTAAAGGTTTCAAAACAACATTTACATGTAACGACTAACGATGACTTAACGACTCAGTTAAAATGTATATACATGTAGTGTTTTAATATGTATTCATACACTTTTGAAAGACTTCAAGACACTTATCAAAATACTTCTACTTAACAAAAATGCTTACAATTACATCCTCGTTCAGTTTCATTAACAATTCTACTCGTATGCACCCGTATTCGTACTCGTACAATACACAACTTTTAGATGTATGTACTATTGGTATATACACTCCAATGATCAGCTCTTAGCAGCCCATGTGAGTCACCTAACACATGTGGGAACCATCATTTGGCAACTAGCATGAAATATCTCATAAAATTACAAAAATATGAGTAATCATTCATGACTTATTTACATTAAAACAAAATTACATATCCTTTATATCTAATCCACACACCAATGACCAAAAACACCTACAAACACTTTCATTCTTCAATTTTCTTCATCTAATTGATCTCTCTCAAGTTCTATCTTCAAGTTCTAAGTGTTCTTCATAAATTCCAAAAGTTCTAGTTTCATAAAATCAAGAATACTTCCAAGATTGCAAGTTTACTTCCAAGTTTTCTAAATCCATTCCAAGTAATCATGAAAGATCAAGAAACCTTTGTTACTTACAGTAGGTTATCTTTTTAATACAAGGTAATAATCATATTCAAATTTAATTCAATTTCTATAACTATAACAATCTTATTTCAAGTGGAAATCTTACTTGAAATTGTTTTCGTGTCATGATTCTGCTTCAAGAACTTTCAAGCCATCCAAGGATCCTTTGAAGCTAGATATATTTTTCTCATATCCAGTAGGTTTATCCAAGGAACTTAAGGTAGTAATGATGCTCATAACATCATTCGATTCATACATATAAAGCTATCTTGTTCGAAGGTTTAAACTTGTAATCACTAGAACATAGTTTAGTTAATTCTAAACTTGTTCGCATATAAAAGTTAATCCTTCTAACTTGACTTTTAAAATCAAATAAACACATGTTCTATATCTATATGATATGCTAACTTAATGATTTAAAACCTGGAAACACGAAAAACACCGTAAAACCGGATTTACGCCGTCGTAGTAACACCGCGGGCTGTTTTGGGTTAGTTAATTAAAAACTGTGATAAACTTTGATTTAAAAGTTGTTATTTTGGGAAAATGATTTTTATTATGAACATGAAACTATATCCAAAAATTATGGTTAAACTCAAAGTGGAAGTATGTTTTCTAAAATGGTCATCTTGACGTCGTTCTTTCGACTGAAATGACTACCTTTACAAAAATGACTTGTAACTTATTTTTCCGACTATAAACCTATACTTTTTCTGTTTAGATTCATAATATAGAGTTCAATATGAAACCATAGCAATTTGATTCACTCAAAACGGATTTAAAATGAAGAAGTTATGGGTAAAACAAGATTGGATAATTTTTCTCATTTTAGCTACGTGAAAATTGGTAACAAATCTATTCCAACCATAACTTAATCAACTTGTATTGTATATTATGTAATCTTGAGATACCATAGACACGTATACAATGTTTTGACCTATCATGTCGACACATCTATATATATTTCGGAACAACCATAGACACTCTATATGTTAATGTTGGAGTTAGCTATACAGGGTTGAGGTTGATTCCAAAATATATATAGTTTGAGTTGTGATCAATACTGAGATACGTATACACTGGGTCGTGGATTGATTCAAGATAATATTTATCGATTTATTTCTGTACATCTAACTGTGGACAACTAGTTGTAGGTTACTAACGAGGACAGCTGACTTAATAAACTTAAAACATCAAAATATATTAAAAGTGTTGTAAATATATTTTGAACATACTTTGATATATATGTATATATTGTTATAGGTTCGTGAATCAACTAGTGGCCAAGTCTTACTTCCCGACGAAGTAAAAATCTGTGAAAGTGAGTTATAGTCCCACTTTTAAAATCTAATATTTTTGGGATGAGAATACATGCAGGTTTTATAAATGATTTACAAAATAGACACAAGTACGTGAAACTACATTCTATGGTTGAATTATCGAAATCGAATATGCCCCTTTTTATTAAGTCTGGTAATCTAAGAATTAGGGAACAGACACCCTAATTGACGCGAATCCTAAAGATAGATCTATTGGGCCTAACAAACCCCATCCAAAGTACCGGATGCTTTAGTACTTCAAAATTTATATCATATCCGAAGGGTGTCCCGGAATGATGGGGATATTCTTATATATGCATCTTGTTAATGTCGGTTACCAGGTGTTCACCATATGAATGATTTTTATCTCTATGTATGGGATGTGTATTGAAATATGAAATCTTGTGGTCTATTGTTACGATTTGATATATATAGGTTAAACCTATAACTCACCAACATTTTTGTTGACGGTTAAAGCATGTTTATTCTCAGGTGAATACTAAGAGCTTCCGCTATTGCATACTAAAATAAGGGCAAGATTTGGAGTCCATGTTTGTATGATATTGTGTAAAAACTGCATTCAAGAAACTGATTTCGATGTAATATATTTGTATTGTAAACCATTATGTAATGGTCGTGTGTAAACAAGATATTTTAGATTATCATTATTTGATAATCTACGTAAAGCTTTTTAAACCTTTATTTATGAAATAAAGGTTATGGTTTGTTTTAAAAATGAATGCAGTCTTTCAAAAACGTCTCATATAGAGGTGAAAACCTCGCAACGAAATCAATTAATATGGAACGTTTTTAATCAATAAGAACGGGACATTTCAAGGGGTTAGCACAAGGCTAAGTGAATGGAACTATCAAAAGGTCTAGCATACAGTACCAACTTGTACTCCTATAAGAACAGCTTCATACAACCACATACAACACACAACAACTAGCAACTAGCAACTTGCTCCAACTAGAGGACCGACAACTTGTATGGGCACACGACCCTAGATGATCAGGCTAGAATCTACCGATAGTCCTTACTACTGAATCTCCAGTATAGTCATCCACACGCAGGTGATGTATCATTCAGCACTATACTCAACAAACAGTAGCCAACTGGACCCAACCACAATTAGGTTGACCTCTCTGAGCAGAACCTGACAGATCAAGGTTCTAACAACAACAACAACAACAACAACAACAACTTGTGCACATACAACCAGTCAACTACTACTACTACAGGTAACTAATACTACTAAAAGCATGGAAACCTTAACTGCGATCAACTGTACAACATAACTACTAATCATGGTAATTATCAACAATATAAACATAGTAGCGCAACTTGCTACTCTATACTACACCATGAGACAATCCCACTCACCGAATACCAGCAACTAGCTCAGATAATCTATCACTGAGCTTCTTCTTTATCCTTATCACCTGAACATAAGGAAAATCAAGTTAGTTTCTGTCCGTTAGCACAAAACAGCATAATACAATAAATTAGTAACAAAAGTGTCACTAAAAATATTCCTAACACATGCATTTTCGGAATTTACATCCTGGTTATCATAAGTCACACGGGCAGCATAACGCCTAGACATCAACACTTAGTAAAATATTCTGTCCACAAAGACACTCGATCGACTGACTCACACAGTCGGTCGACTGTATCAACACACACGGTCGTGTGTCCTCACACACAGTTGACTGACTAAGTTTAAATCATCTGGTTTGAATTCATACACACTCGGTCAAGTGTGTCCCTCAACTGGTCAATCGTCAACACAGTCGGTTGAGTGTCAAGAGACACTCGGCCGAGTGTGTTCATCTAATGGAGAAGATGAACACAGCTACGGGTTTGACCCAAAATTCGCCATTTCTTGATCTAGAGCTCGTTTCTTACATCAAAACTGACCAAATCAAGTACAATAAACATCACTAAGTATAAACCCACAAGATTTTGACACAAACAACATCAAAATCAACCAATTTGATACTAAAACCCACTTTAACAAAACCTAACACAAAAATCTCATTTTCTCAAAGATTAAAGCTTGACACACGTTGATTCTTACCTTAAAAGATTCAATAAACTGTAAGGAACAAGATGATATTAATGATTTGAGCTCTAGAACACAAATTGGAAATCTAGGTTTTGATGGAATGAAATGAGAGTGTACGGGGTGTAATTTGGAAGCTTCAAGAAAATGAGAGAACTAGCTGACTTCTTGCTTTTATATTTAGGTTAAATACAATACCCTATCACACACGGGCATTTACCAGTTATCTGATATCTTTTGTACTTAATTTGACTACCTTAACGGAGTCCAAAATAAACAAACGAACCTGTTATGTGACCCTTGTCACAAACTGGTCTGAACTAAACAACCAAATAATTATAAACATATAATTACTATAATAATATACAAACACACCCAAGGTTAAAAGGGTCATTTCAACTAGGCCCGGTAACATGATGTTATAAAACTAGTTTTGGTCACCAAAACACTAATCTTGGTTAATCACACTTAATGATGCCTTAGTGACACTTTTAGCATATGATTACTGTTAAACACAGTTATATGGCTAAAAGTTCTTTTTCAAAAGTTATCTTCTTAAATTCTAAATTAAAAGCAATGAAACTTAAAGATGGTCATTAAGTCCCATTTAAAGAGATGCTCTCCACTTGATTAACTTTTAAGCAATTACTTACATACTTAAGTATGATTAATCTTGGTAATTAGTGCAATTTTCAAAACGTCTTTGCAAGGTTCAAATTAATCTCATTTGGCTTGTTGCAAGTAACCAATGAGGTTGGATACTTCCATCAAATAAAAGACAAGTTAGTGAAGACATAGGATATGAGTAACCAATGAGGTTAGATGCTTCCATCCAAGTATAGACAAATTGTATGGAGACATGGATTTGGGGTTTGGCTTGTTGTGGATTGTCATGGAGCAAAAATCAGCACTTACCTCTTTTGGAATCAATGACAAAAGTCTCAAGAGAAGATGCTTTCCTCATTTGCAAGCTCATGTCCACTTCAATGAATGCATCCAAAGTATAAGATGAAAGTCAAGGACTTCCAGGTGTATTAAGCATCTTTTGAAGGCTCTATATTGGGTAAAGAAGCAAAAAATTCAAAGAAAAATGAGCTCCAATGGATATATTGAAAAGCTGATAGAAGGCTCCGCGGTTTTGTCTGTCAAATTTTTATTGGACTATAAATACACCACTTTTCCAAACTTGAAGACCACATTTTTCCAACACACTTTTAAAGCCATATCAACTGATCAACTAATCTCTCAAGCCTCAAGCACATATCAATGGGGAGATTATAAGAGAGAAAGGGAGATTCTACTTACACTAAGTAGAATTACATTGTAAACTTCATGCTTATCATTTGTATCTTTAAGTTTACTTTGTGAGATACTTCCTTAGGGGGTCAAGGAAGTTAAATAGTTCTTGTGATAGGAAACACCATCTTACTTAGTGATGTAACTTCCTTAAAGGGATTTAGGAAGTTAATTAATTCTGTTTGGAATTAATATTTGTCCAAGGTGAAGACAAGTTTGATCTATGTAAGGTTAGTGTGACCTATTGAAGAACTATGAGAGTTTGAGTTAGTAGAATCATTGTGTAAACTTAATTGTAAGTTTACTTGCGTTCTATCTTCTTGAAGAGATCTAGAAGGTAGTTGTTGTTCTTGTGGTAAGAACATTTGGTGATTGTGAATTCTTCAAAGGGATGTAAGAATTCATAAGTATCGGCTTATTGAAGATCAATTGATGTAAACGGATCTCCACCGGGTATGGAGAAACTTAGTGAAGAAAACTCTCGATAAGGTGTATCGAGGAGTGGATTAAGGAGGATTTTAACATCCTCCCGAGCTACTATAAATCCTTTTGTTTGTGCACTTACATTCTTTACATAATTACATTAACAAACACAAATGCTTCCACACTTAAAACTTACATTTTGATTGTTAAAGATTTCAAAAAAGTTTTAAGAAACCACTAAATAACTATTCACACCCCTCTAGTTACTTACAGCCTTCAAAAAATAATCCATAAAATCATCGGGCCTGAGCAAAGTGCATTTATAAAGGGTAGATACATCCTTGATGGTATCCTTATTGCAAACGAGATTGTCGATGACTTAAAACATTAAAAGAAATGAGGTCTTATCTTCAAATCCGATTTCCAAAAAGCCTTCAATAGTTCGAATTGGAAGTTCCTATTTGCATAATGAGAAACCTGGGTTTTGGGGAAAAGTGGATAACTTGGATATCCTCTTGCTTGCAATCGGCCTCAATCTCAATTCTTGTAAACGGATCTCCAACAAAATAATTTTCACAACAAAAAGGTGTTCGCCAAGGTGATCCGATATCACCATATTTGTTCATACTTGCGGTAGAGGGTTTAAACCTACTAGTTAAACATGCGGTCGAAATACATCTTTTTATGGGAATGGAATTTGGGGTGGATAAAATCACGATCTCACACCTATAATATGCCGATGAAACTATCTTTTTTGGTGAGTGGAGTAAAATAAATGCGAGTAACCTTATTAAGTTGCTTAATTGTTTTGAGATTTTTTCGGGCTTGAAGGATAATTTCTCTAAAAGTTGTTTGTATGGAGTTAGAGTAAGAAAGGGGGTGGTAGAAGACATTTAAAACTATATGGGATGTCGATTTGGTGCCTTCCCATTCACTTACCTTGGAATCTCGATTGTACAAAAAATGAAAAAACGAAAGATTGGGAAAAGGTCATAGAAAAATTTCACTCTCGATTATCGGATTAGAAAACAAAATCGATGTCGTTTGGAGGCCGTCTCACTCTAATCAAATCCCTACTTAGTAGTCTTCCACTATATGCTTTATTCCTATTCCGTGCTCCATCATGTGTCGTCAACTTGCTTGAGAATTTCAGACGAAACTCTTCTTGGGGCGGGACGGGAGATTACTCAAAAATATCATGGGTTAAATGGGAGAGTGTCGTTTTACCTTATGAGGGCGGGGGGTCAAATATTAGGTCTCTAAAAGCAAAAAATTTGTATTTACTCAGAAAATGGTGGTGGCGTTTTCATGTTGAAACAAACGTAATTTGGGTCAAAGTGATTCAAAGGCTTTACGGACGGGACGGGGGGTTGAGAACTCATGATCTTTCTCTTGCACGTAATAGGAAATCGACTTGGAATGGTATAAGAGCTGCTAATCTGCATTGATAGTCTTAATATCCCCTTTACTAGTTCTTTCTCGAAAGTAATTAGTCAAGGGGAGGACACGAAGTTTTGGAAAGATTTGTGGCTAGGCGACTTTTCCTCTTTGCGAAAAGTATGGCAGGTTGTATCGACTCGAAACAAATCAGGATGTAATGCTGGCTAATCGTCTGATCAAAGTTGATGGTTGTAACTGCAATGCGAACTGGGATTGGAACAGATTGCCTGCAGAGAGAACAAACGATGAGTTAGATAATCTGCTGTCTCAATTAAATGGCTTCAGGTATAGATGCGCATAAGCAGGCTCGTGGTCTTGGAATCTCAGTAGTAATGGGGTCTTTCACTCATCAATTCTGACCTCGATATTAATCAAAAACTCTTGCCTTTTGACTCTCGTCTAAATGAAACACTACGAAACAGCTATGTACCACAAAATCTGGGTATTTTCATATGGCGAAGTCGATTGGGAAGGATTCCGGTACTTAAAGAACTCGATAAACGTGGGATCGATCTTGACTCGGTAAGATGTCCAGTTTGTGATAACGACATAGAATGCGTCGAACATATTCTTCTAAAATGCTCCATCGCAAAAGACATTTGGTCACGGGTTCTAAGATGGTGGAATCAATCTAACACGCTAAGCACAAACCTGGATAAGCTTTTTTCGGGCAAGCTGCACTCAAATCAATCAAACGAAATCTCTAAGTTATGGCAAGCAATCACATGGATGAGTGGATATGTCATTTGGAAGAATAGAAACAATACCATCTTCCAAAAGAAGAAAGGGAATGGTCCAATGATTCTAAATGAAATTCAAATAAAAACATATGAATGGATATCAAGAAGGTCGAAGAAACTCTCGCTCGATTGGAACCAATGGCTCCTAAATCCCTCTACTTTTGATGATCACGGCTGAAATCCCTGTACTAAAAGTCCTATACCTCGTGTGTATGTGCTGCTGATTAAAGTAGCATATGTTTTTCTCCATTCGTAGTAGTCTTATTCTATTTGTAAAGGCATTACCTCATATGCCCATAATCTTGTAATGCTTTTAATCTAATAAAAATTAATATTTGCCTTTCAAAAAAGAAAAAAACATATGTATATATATGGTGAATTGCCTGGAAGATAACATTTAACTTTGTTTAATTTGAATCGGCATGATGTATATTTTTTCCATTAAACTGCTAAAGAAATACCGACCAACTTGAAGACGATGTTCTTGTAAATGTACAAAAAAATGAAACATACGATTAGATAATATTATTTGTAAACAGACATTAAAATTTGTTTGATATTATGATTACATATTATTAGATGTCATTAGTATTTTAATATGCAACTAAAGGAGTTGATGGATTTATGTTTTAATAAAGTTAAGAAAATGCAAAGTTTGTGTATATGTAAATATGTTACACTTATCACGATTTTCAAATTAATTATTGTTATTTATGGATAAGATTATAATCACACATAATTAGTAGATCCTGGATGAATTTAAACTCTATGTAATCCGCTTACACCTTAACTGTATCCCAAAAATCCTCAATGTGGTATCGATCACTAAAATAACTGTTTGTTATGCTTTCCATTTCATTATAAATTCTCTGGTCCATCTTCTTATTAAAACTACTACTATTTGCTTTCATTCATCTGATATTCATTTATCTTCTCTCTGCTTCTTCAAATATAATGGCTACGAACCATATTTTGATCAGTGG
This sequence comes from Rutidosis leptorrhynchoides, assembly GCF_046630445.1. Taxonomy (NCBI): domain Eukaryota; kingdom Viridiplantae; phylum Streptophyta; class Magnoliopsida; order Asterales; family Asteraceae; genus Rutidosis; species Rutidosis leptorrhynchoides. The sequence continues at coordinate 190,419,206 of NC_092342.1, forward strand.
AATTAACCAAAAGAGACCCAACATCAACATTCAGGTTAAGGTTTTAAAAGTTGAGACACTCACCAGAAAGAATTTACAAAGATTCTACAAAGATTTTCTGTTTGAGGTTTTGTGTCTTTTGTATCTTTTGTATCTCATCATCTTTGATAAGTTACAAAGATTTTGATTGTTTCTAATATAATCTTATGAAGTTTTATTACATTCATTATCAACACATTCAGTGTTCATAATTAATTATATTTCTCAAGGTGTTAGGTATGAAATACGATTATGATTGTTGATATCACAACTTTCAGATTACAGAAACTAAAGTTGAATTAAGTACTCCATAATCATACGCATATCTGCATGACTATGCGGATTACGCATCTAATGCCCTGAACCGCACACTAATTGTGTCACGACCCTACTTTTTCCGTTATCTTTTCCGTTAATTATTTAACGACCGTTAACTGTTATTCGTACCACGTCATTTACATGACCTATATTATTATTTTTGTAACAATATATATATATTAATTATTATGTGTTATGTGAATAATTGTATTCATATTTTGAGTTATACGTTTCTACGTGTCGCGGATTTCCATCCGGTGAATCTTTTCGGTTTTCAAATCAACGGTCGAGTTTTTGGGATATTTAAATCCTAATTATTTTAAATATGATATTTTAAGATCATATAATTATATGTAGTATTTATATTTATTTTTCGTCGCGTATTTGTTATCTCTCCGAATTTTTAATCGCGTAAGCGTGTTTTCGCGTTTCGGGTTTCGTTCGGGCTTTCGGGCCACAAGGAATTATCATTTAACAAGATTGGCCCACTATGGGGCCCACCCCATCCCATTTTCGGCCAAATGAGGGAGGAGTAATACTCCCTTGTTTGCATTTTTGCTTTTCATTTTATTTCACACTCATTTTAGCAATATACTTAACCTAATATTTTCTCTCCATTTTTTTCTCTCCTCCCTCCTCCCTTGTGCCATCGCATATCACCACCACCTCCACCATTTGATCATCAAAAATTGCTTGGATCATCAATTAAAGTGCATCAACGCGTTCCTCTCGATCTCCTCTACGCGACTATACTTCTTGATTATCGTTTAGGGTATAAACCCTAACCCTAGAACTTTTGATTTTTCATTATTTTTCTGTATTTTGATTATATATTGATAGTATGATGATTACTTGTTGTTGTAATGATGTTTGTATGCGTAGAATTACTCAAATACATATGTTTTCGGTTTGATTTAATTGGGACAGCAGTTTTTGTTTAATTCTGGAATTGTGACTGATATAAAAGTTAAAATAAAGTAGTTATATGAGTTCCTCTCATCAAGACATTAATTTTAGACTCCGGATTCATGTCGTTTCGATTCCCGGAGCCCTAGATATGATCAAAATGGTATTTTGTTAAGATTGAAATGTGATATTGACATGAACCAGGTTTGGTCCAACTTTGTGACTATATTTGGTGACTTTAGGGTGTGTTAGTGTGTTAGGATTAATGGTGGGATGAACTTTCATGTTCAGGTCATCTAAATCCGAGTCACGAATCACCCGTTATGGCTAAAACACGATTTTCATTGAATTGAAGTTCCAAGTGGTGTCATGGCTGATCATCATGACTTGTGGACTGTTCTTGGTGTGTTCTTGAGTGCACCAATTGAAGGATTTTCTTATGCCCGAGAGACATAATAAATTAATGTGGCTTACATGTTATGATCCAAGTCGGGTCATACCCAATAACAAGCTTATCAATACTTTTAGTATTTATTTTATTAAATGGAACTTTAATAAATAAATACTTGGCACCTATACTTTAGAAATTGGTTTTCTAAACTTAAAATGCAAGATATAATTATTTGGATGATTATAAGTACAAGTTTAATCATTAAACTTATATGTGTGTGTTATAATTTTATAAAGTGGCTTATAAAATTATGTATATATATATATATATAATATACATGTACAAATCATATTTATTTATCTTTATAAATGGTTTGTAAAGATAAAAATGTGTACATGTTTTAACATATATATATATTTGCAAGTATCATGAGATTTTATTTAACAAGTTTAAAAAAAAAATAAAAGATATAAAATGGGGAGGCATGGGGGCGGTTTTGTGGTCTCCTAGGCACCTCCCCATTTTGTTTTAATAACTAGCAATTACTTCTATACTTGCATGCTTGAATTCTCCAAGACACACACTTACTCTTGCATTTTCAAATTAGCAAAAAGCTCTCCTTTTCCTCCCCATTTTGGCCGAAAGTTTTGAGCAAGGAAGAGGGTTCTTCCATTGATTTTGCTTGTGTTTTAGGTGTCTTGCAAATCCTAACCAAAGGTGGTGTTGATTACATAGCTTGTGGGTATCATTCTCTTGAGGTTTCAAGTTAGAGACTAGCCTTTCTTCATCATCATCTTCATTTTGTTCTACACCTCCATTTGGAGAAGGTATAAACTCCTACTAGCTTATACTTACATTTTAGCATATATTTCAAGACTAGATCTTTAATGGATTTCATGCTTTAAAAGGTTAAACTTTACATGCATGAACTTGAAATTGCTTCCGCTTTATATATACATATACACACGAATTTATATGTAACAAAATGGGTTTTGTAACTTTGTTTATGTATTGAAATCCATCAATGGTATCTAGAGCCAAAGTCTTGTTAATATGCTTCTTGTTTTTGGCTAGAAAACTCATTTGTTTTACAATCTACTAACATGCATGAATGTAGAATGTAAAAATCTTGAGTTTTGGTGGGGTTTATGGTCTTGGCCGAATTATTGGACCCAAAAGTGGGTTTTGGGACTTCAAGTTTGGCCAAGTTTGTTGTTATGTTATTGTTCACAATCAAGCCTAGACCATATGTTTGAATGTTTGGTTGAATTGGTTGTAATATTCATTCATATGATTTGTAATAATTTTGTTATTTTGGTTTGTAATAAGTTGTATGTAATCTTGTAATATTCATGTAATTTGTTCTATTTGGTTTGTAAAATAGAATAGGTTGTTATTTCATTTTCTAGAAAGATTGTATTAGGATATAATTTTGTAAAGAGAAAATGAAGATCATGAAGAAAGTTACAAGATGAAGCATTTGAGGATTACAAGATTAAGTGGGAGATTTTGGTAAAAATCTCTTATTTTGGTTTAACCCCTTAGGTGACATTTGTTTATTGGCTAAACAAATGTCTACCAAAATGGCTCTTGATTGTGAACACTTTGTTATGCATGTTTGTGAATGTTTGTATGTTTGGTTGCTACAAGATCATCACTAGATAACACTTGCATAATACATTATAAAATGGTTATAATAAAACATAACAAAATGACACTAATAATTGGTTATTAGACTTAGATAAAATGGTTTATTTAAAAGCAATGGAATGGTTAAAACTAGTAATTGGTTACTAAAAGGTACATGAAAATGGGTTTTTCATAAACATACTACACACCAAATGCATGTTGGTGTATAGCTCTTTGTTTTCTAAACTAGAATGTAGAAAACCTAAAATCCCTTTAATAAAACAAGGTAAACAAGTTTAACGCCATCCTTTTGTGAAAACACTTAGACATATTAGGAATCTCTTGATGGGATAAAGGTCACCTAACCGTCATGAGTGAACTAATATGAATAAGGTACACTTCACATACATGTGGGATAAAGGTCACCTAACCACTTGTATGTTAAGTCTACATGTCTACACAAGTAGGACAACTTGATTTGGGAATCATGAACTTAGGGTCACCGAAGCATGAGGAACAAATAGGCGTTGATGGGATTAATATGCCATGCAAAAGGATTGCATGATCCCATAAATTAGAAGTTGCAAAAGGATTGCAATTGTCATTATGACTACCTAGCAAAATCAAATAACGGGATAAAGGTCACCTAACCGAAATTTGATTTACCGTTGGATTCTAATATTTAATAAAACAAATTAAAAGGGTATTGTTTATTAAATTTGAAATCAATACTTAAATGAACTTTGTTGAATTTTGTAGATGGCCGCTAATAACAACAACAACATGAACAACGCACCACTTAACTTTAACAACCTATCGTTACGGTCTCTCCTCGAGAAAGACAAACTCAACCATACAAATTTTATGGATTGGTTCCGCAATCTTCGGATTGTCCTCAAACAAGAGGATAAAATGTATGTGCTTGAGGACCCCATTCCCGATCAACCGGATGAGAATGATGTGGAGGCAATGGCCGCTTACGATAAGTATTGCCACGACTCCCTTCAAGTCTCATGCTTAATGCTTGGGACTATGATACCCGAACTCCAAAAGGATTTCGAGCATCATAGCGCATACGACATGATAACACAATTGAAGGAGATGTTTCTCCAACAAGCACGTGTTGAGCGTTTCGAAACGGTTCGGGCACTTCATGCTTGTCGTATGGACGATACCCAATCGGTTTCATCTTATGTACTTAAGATGAAAAGCCTTATCGATCGTGCTAACCGTCTTAACCTTAACATATCTAATGAGTTAGCCACCGATCTTATCCTTAACTCCCTATCAAAGAGGTTTGATCAATTTGTAATTAATTACAACATGAATGGGATGGATAAGAGTATAGGTGAGCTTCATGGTATGCTTAGGACGGCGGAAACTAGCATGGGTAAAAGGACTTTACCCGTGTTAGCAATCGATCAAGGTGGGTCTAAAGGTAACACCTCTAAGCCAAAGGTGGCTAAGAGAAAAGGACCCGCCCATCAAGGCAAAGGGAAGGGGAAGATGGTTACCCCAACCATCAACAAGGCAAAGAAGCAAAAGGTAGCCGAGAAGGCAAACCCCAAGGAAGACCCATGTTTCGGTTGCGGTGAGATGGGTCATTGGAAACGAAACTGTCCGGTCTATCTTAAAGAGTTGAAGGACAAGAGGGATGCAGGGCAAACCTCAGGTAATATATACATGGTATATGTAGAGCTTAGTATTACTTCTTCTAATACATGGGTATTAGACACGGGATGTGGAACTCATATTTGCAATACTTTGCAGGGGTTCAAAAGAAGTGATCATAAAGCGGGAACATCAAGTCTCTATATGGGCAATGGTGCAAAGGTGCATGTTAAAGCTCAAGGAGAATTTGTTTTGAAGCTTCCAAGTGGATTGGAGCTTATTTTAGAAAATGTTTTGTATGCACCGGATTTATGTCGAAACATTATTTCTATTTCTCGCTTAAGACAATGTGGTTTCAATGTTAATTTTATTGATGATGATATCCATTTTTCTAAAGATAATGTATTCTATTTCAAGGCTTCGCCTTCAAATGGAATTTATGAATTGGTTCATGATGATGCATCATCGAGCTCTATATACCATACTAGCACCAAGAAACTCAAAAGGGATTTGAGTGATTCCTATTTATGGCATTGTCGCCTTGGTCATATAAACAAGAACCGAATGCATACACTTCAAAAGAATGGACTTTTGAAATCAAATGAAATGGATTCGTTTGATGTATGTGAATCTTGTTTACAAGGCAAGATGACTAAAGCACCTTTCAAAGGGACTTATGAAAGGGCTAAAGATTTATTGGGATTAATACATTCGGATGTATGTGGACCCTTTAAACCCATGACTAGGAATGGTGAAAGATACTTTGTTACTTTCATTGATGACTTTAGTCGTTTCGGATATGTCTACTTACTAAGACACAAGGACGAAACGTTTGAAGCATTCAAAGAATATCAAAACGAAGTACAAAATCAACTCAATAGGACAATCAAGGTACTTCGTACCGATAGAGGAGGTGAATACCTAAGCGATGCCTTCCAAGATCATCTTAGGAGTTGTGGGATCATCTCACAACTTACTCCACCCGGAACACCCCAACTTAATGGAGTTTCCGAAAGGAGGAACCGAACCCTAATGGATATGGTTCGATCTATGATGGCTAGAAGCTCGTTACCTCTATCATTTTGGGGTTATTGTCTAAGCTCCGCGGCTCGTATTTTAAATATGGCCCCAACCAAGAAAGTGGAACGAACTCCTCATGAGATGTGGTTTGGAAAACCTCCTTTTCTTTCATACTTGAAAGTATGGGGATGTGAAGCTTATCCTAAGCGTTATGTAGCAAATAAGCTACATGCTCGATCCACAAAGTGTATCTTCATAGGATATCCCAAAGATGACATGGGATATTACTTCTATGATCCATCCGAGCAAACGGTATTTGTTGCTCGGAAAGCGGAATTCCTTGAAACCAAGTTCCTTATGGAAGGTGATGGTGAAAGGAAAATAGATCTTGTAGAGGTACAAGATCAAACCAATGATACACAATTGGTTGACACTAGCACTCAACATGAGGATGTTGAAAATGATCAAGTGGATGATCAAGGTACACAAGACGTTCGAAGATCTAGTAGGATTAGTAATCCTCCTGAGAGATATGGTTTTCTCGTGGATGGTTGCTATACGGTTGATTTGGATGAACCGGTAAACTACGAAGATGCTTTATCAAGGATTGATAAAGATAAATGGCAAGAAGCCATGAACGCCGAGATGCAATCCATGTATGATAACCAAGTTTGGGAACTTGTTGAGCAACCTCCTAGCTCTAAGCTAGTTGATTGCAAGTGGCTTTTCAAGAAGAAAACCGACATACATGGAAACTTGGATACATACAAAGCTAGACTTGTAGCAAAAGGTTTCACTCAAACTCAAGGGGTTGACTATGATGAAACCTTCTCGCCTGTAGCAATGCTAAAGTCTATTAGGATATTGTTTGCCATCGCTGCTCATTATGATTACGAAATTTGGCAAATGGATGTCAAAACCGCTTTCCTAAATGGATATCTTGAGGAAGATGTCTATATGGTACAGCCCGAAGGTTTTGTCGATCCGAAAAATCCTAAAAAGGTATGCAAGTTAAAGAAATCAATCTACGGATTGAAGCAAGCATCGAGAATGTGGAATCATCGTTTTAATGAAGAGGCAAAGAAATTTGGCTTCATTAAAAATGGTGATGAAGCTTGTGTATACAAGAAGGCTAGTGGGAGCTCCATGATGTTCCTTGTGCTATATGTGGATGATATATTATTATTTGGGAATGATATAACCACAATGCAAGAGGTCAAAACTTGGTTAAAAGGTTGCTTCTCCATTAAGGATCTTGGAGAAGCACAATACATATTGGGGATTGGAATCTATAGAAATAGATCCAAGAGATTGATAGGTTTAAGTCAAAGTACATACATTGATAAAGTCTTGAAAAGGTTCAAGATGGAAAACTCTAAGAAAGGTTTGGTACCTATTCAAAAGGGAACTGTTCTCAGTTCATCTCAGTGTCCTACCACGAAAGATGAACAAGAGAAAATGAAGAAAGTCCCATACGCATCTGCTATTGGGTCTATCATGTATGCAATGATATGTACTAGACCGGATGTGTCATGCGCTCTTAGCTTGACAAGTAGATACCAGAATAACCCAGGAAATAGTCATTGGACTGCGGTTAAATGTATATTGAAATACCTTAGAAGGACTAAGGATATGTTTCTAATATATGGGTCTGGTGAGGAGGAACTCGTTGTAAAAGGTTACGTGGACGCGAGTTTCCAAACTGATCGAGATGACTCCCGATCACAATCCGGTTATGTATTCATGTTAAATGGTGGTGCGGTCTCTTGGAAGAGTGCGAAACAGGAAGTTGTTGCGTTATCCACTACAGAGTCGGAGTACATTGCCGCCTCATTGGCAGCTCAGGAGGCTGCATGGATGAAGAAATTCATCGACGACTTAGGAGTGGTCCCTTCCATTCAGGACCCTCTTGAGATCTTTTGTGACAACGAGGGTGCGATTGCTCAAATCAAGGAACCTCGTGCTCATCAAAAGACTCGTCACATTGAGCGGAGATTCAACTACATTAGGGATGAGGTTGAAAAAGGAAAGATATGTATTCACAAAGTTCACACAGATCAAAATGTTGCGGATCCACTCACGAAGCTCTTACATGGGCCAAAACATGAGGGACATGTTTGTGCATTAGGGCTTCGATATTCTAGTGATTGGAATTGATCTACTTTATGTATTGTAACGGAACGAATTAATTCAAACTCATTAATATAATTATGGTATTAATTCAATTATGAGTCATGTTCCAATTTAGCATATTTTATCCATGAATAAATTATTATTCTAAATTCCGTAGTTGATCACATTTGTGGGAACAAGTGTGAGGTCTAGACTATTATGAACTTGGATTGGTTAACATTCAAATGATGAATGTGGGGCAAGGTTGCAACCAAGGTTCATAGATATTTGTGGGATACAAATATTGGAAGACCCGCTCTCAAGATTACTATATGGAACCTTTGTGGTTGATCACATGTAATCTTGAGTAAAGGAGAATATCATTATATCCTCTGACCTGAGACACATATTGGGTTCAGATATTCACCGAATATTGTACCTTGATTCTTTCCTTCGCTATTCTGAAACATGGTAGTACTTAAGGGAGGCTTCAGGCATGGTATGAAGTGTAATGTCTAGGACGTATGTAGTCAAGATGGAATTTGTCCCTCTTATTCGTTGAGAGTCAGATGTCTAAGGCCTGACAAAGTTAAATCTAAAAGAGAGTGATCATTCTATGTCTCTTGGATTTAACATGACATCTAGGACAAAAGGATATATTGAAAAATTCACCTAAATCATATTCGAGATGGGAACTCGAAAGGGATGATGTTATTGAATGGCACCAAGTCATAACATGTTGGGGGTGATGGACGGTCGTTAGGTGGTATCTATCACTTACATTAATTCCTTATGTTTCTCGTGCAAGTGGGAGATTGAAGGATTTTCTTATGCCCGAGAGACATAATAAATTAATGTGGCTTACATGTTATGATCCAAGTCGGGTCATACCCAATAACAAGCTTATCAATACTTTTAGTATTTATTTTATTAAATGGAACTTTAATAAATAAATACTTGGCACCTATACTTTAGAAATTGGTTTTCTAAAGTTAAAATGCAAGATATAATTATTTGGATGATTATAAGTACAAGTTTAATCATTAAACTTATATGTGTGTGTTATAATTTTATAAAGTGGCTTATAAAATTATGTATATATATATATATAATATACATGTACAAATCATATTTATTTATCTTTATAAATGGTTTGTAAAGATAAAAATGTGTACATGTTTTAACATATATATATATTTGCAAGTATCATGAGATTTTATTTAACAAGTTTAAAAAAAAAATAAAAGATATAAAATGGGGAGGCATGGGGGCGGTTTTGTGGTCTCCTAGGCACCTCCCCATTTTGTTTTAATAACTAGCAATTACTTCTATACTTGCATGCTTGAATTCTCCAAGACACACACTTACTCTTGCATTTTCAAATTAGCAAAAAGCTCTCCTTTTCCTCCCCATTTTGGCCGAAAGTTTTGAGCAAGGAAGAGGGTTCTTCCATTGATTTTGCTTGTGTTTTAGGTGTCTTGCAAATCCTAACCAAAGGTGGTGTTGATTACATAGCTTGTGGGTATCATTCTCTTGAGGTTTCAAGTTAGAGACTAGCCTTTCTTCATCATCATCTTCATTTTGTTCTACACCTCCATTTGGAGAAGGTATAAACTCCTACTAGCTTATACTTACATTTTAGCATATATTTCAAGACTAGATCTTTAATGGATTTCATGCTTTAAAAGGTTAAACTTTACATGCATGAACTTGAAATTGCTTCCGCTTTATATATACATATACACACGAATTTATATGTAACAAAATGGGTTTTGTAACTTTGTTTATGTATTGAAATCCATCACCAATGTGTTGGGTGGTTTGATTAGTCGGAGATATATATAAGGCTCGCCGAAAACCGACACCCGGGGCTCAAGATACAACCCGATGAACTTTTGATTTAAAACTTATGATTAATTATTAAACTTATAATATAAATAATGAATTTCATTATCATTTAATTACTTATGATATAAAAAGTAATTATTAAATTTTAAGACTTATGATATATATTTATTATATCATTTAATTATTACTTATGATTTAATTAACATTTTAATTAAACTTATGATTAATAATACTTCATTATTAATAGAAAATACTTATGATAAGTATTAAACTTATATTATGAGATTATTATAATAAGACTTATAATAAGGATTAAATAATTATTTAATTATTATAAGGCTTAGTTATTATTTAATTATTATTTAATTATTAAATACTTATGATTTAATGATTATAATTAGAAACTATTGATATGATTAATAATTCATTATTAATTAATAATACTTATGAGATGATTTAAAATTTATTATTAATTAATAATACTTATATTATGATTAATATTTAATTAATTAATTAAATACTTATGTTATATTAATTATATCATTTAAACTTATATTAACTTTAATAATTCATTTTAATTTAATTAAACTTATGTTATGACATAATTAGACATATTTAACTTTAATAAACATTATAACTTACATTATTATTACAACTTACACTTTAAAAATTAACGTTTACTATGTTTGACCAAGGTTGACTTTTGACTTTGACTTTCAGTTGACTTTTGTTGACTTTCTAATTAAGGAAACTTTCTTAACTTATAAATTTTCCTAAAATAGCAACTTTCTAAATTTGGAAACTTTCCAAAAATATAAACTTTCCAAAAATAGAAACTTTCCAAAAATAGAAATTTCCAAAAATAAAAACTTTCCAAAAATGGAAACCTGCTAAAAATAGAAACTTTCTAAAAATAGAAAGTGTGTGTCCGTAAGCTGTTCCGATCAAACCGATGCATGCTGAGTATTGTTCTATGACTACTTGCAACATGTACAATAGCTATCATACTAAGACTTGACCTAAGTTAGTTATTTATATCGACCTGCTTTATTTATAGGTCGGCGTTGTGATCATTCCTGATCACTGTACTTCATTTGCTGTTCGCTTATTTGTGTTGGTTACTTCGTTACGATTAAGGTGAGTTATAGTCCTGTTTTTACATACTTTTCAAAGTATATTTTTAGGATGTGATTACATGCATTTTATTTTACGTTTAGACACAAGTGACAATTAAATTTAAGTTATTCATTGTGAGTTGGATAAAAATATTCCCTAGTCTGGTAACTGTAATCATTGGTTTCTACCGGTGAACGCGAATCCTACGGATAGATCTATCGGGTTTGACAACCCCATTTCGAGCTAGTCGCGCTAGCAATTTATAATTGGAATGTTTAGTACTTCTAATTTTGTTGCAGATACACTGTCCAGTGTATATTATTATTGTGTTTGGCAAGGGTAAATAAAGGGTTAAGTGGTTACCAGGTGGCTCATTGATAATGGAATAATGTTTAATGTTTTCTAGCATTTTTAAATCTTGTGGTCAAAAGTTTATTCAATTATTGAAACCTATAATTCACACATCCTTTGTGTTGACAGTTTACTCGCATGTTTTCACAGGTACTTGAGTTTAAGTGATGCTTCCGCTATGTTTAGAAAAGTCTGCATGTATTTGGGCAGATTTTATGAAACAATTATGAAACTTAAGCTTGCATTCTGTTTTTGGATAATTTAAATTTGTGGGTTTGTTGGCAATGTTTTGTGTCAACTTTGGTTAATTAATATGTTGGGTTATTTTAAACTACATATTTTGGTATGCTTTCCTTTTTGGGAAACTTTTGAAATAAAAGAATGCAATGTCGTTTGTTAAATTCATTTAAGTTTGATCAAGTTGTGGGACCAAGTGACGGAGCCGTTAAGTATTTTGACGGGGCCATCACAGTTGGTATCAGAGCTTTGGTTGTAGGGAACTAGGCGGTCTTAGTGTGGTCAACCCGTGGTTCTTAGGGTGCATTAGAGTCTAGTCTACAGCCTGACCCTTTTGCTATAGCATTATTATGCATTTCATTTCGTATGAAATATATCATAAGCATTTATTTCTATTTGGTATATGGTTTGTGGTTTTACTGTTTGCAGATGTCGACTTCGAGCAACAACTCCGTTCCTGCTCCTGCTCCTGGTCCTTCGGCTGCTGAAAGACGCCGTGCTGATCAACCTTTGATCGATGATCCCGTTCACTTCTACTTTTCCACTCTCACTCACATGAACAGAGCCTACACCGACAAGACGCGTATTAATGCTCTTAGTGATTTATGCATACTTTGCCGTATAACGAGATGATGGACCAGATTCGAGCTAGTATGGATTCGTTTGTTTGTTTCAAGAATAATGTTGGGTTCGAGAATCGTAAGCGTAACCGTGAAGTTGACGCTAAGTTCGAGGCTCTCGAGAGCACAGTTTGTGGTTTGAAGGCAGAGTTGGAAGAAGTAAAAGGAAAGTTGCAGAAGTATGAGGCTCCTAACGAGACTCATGCCGGCCCATCTTATCACACCTGCTCTAAGAAGATGTGATATGATGACTCATGATTGATTATTTATTTCATAAGACTTAATGTCCTTTCATACATACATTTTTGGGATATGTACGGCGTTTTGCCAAGGATTATTAAGGTTTTGTTATGGGATGTTTTTCATTATGTATGGATGGTTATTTTTATGACATCTATTATCATTATCACATTTTATTTCTGATGTTGTGACTCTTGGCATGTTATATTATGCGTAATGTAGATCATGTATGTTAGGTGCTATGTATGTTGTATGATGTTATCATAAAATATGTATGCATGTGGTGGCTATTTCTATAACTATCATAACTGTCATGTTATTACTCATAGTGTTTACTGACTATTATTTTAATGGTTAATCTTTTCGTGTTCGATCTATTCCTTTATAACAATGGTATTATTCTTAGTACTAACGGTTGTGTTATTCTGTTTTGAAGATCATGCCTCCTAGAGAGTCCAACGAAGCCCGTATGCAACGTCTTATCACCGAAGGGATAGCTGCTGCTATGGCAGCAAATGCTAATGCTAACGTGAATAATAACAACAATCAGGTGGGATGCTTCCACAAAACGTTCATGGCAAGTCATCCACAGGAATTCAGTGGTACGGAAGGACCCATAGGACTTACCCGCTGGTTCGAGAAAATCGAGTCTATTTTCAAGGTTAGTCGAGTCCAAGAGGAGGACAAGGTTGGTTTTTCTAGCTGCACTCTTAAGGATAGTGCATTGACCTGGTGGAACAACTTGGTTAATAGTTTGGGAAATGATGTGGCTTATGGTTTAACTTGGAATAATTTTAAAGAAAGAATGATCACCCGTTATCGTCCCCGAGGTGAGCTTAAGAAGTTAGAGGTTGAACTTAAGAACTTGAAAATGAAGGGCACTGAATTAGATGCCTATGAGCAGAGATTCTTTGGGTTGACTTTGTTGTGTCCTAATGTCTATGCTGATGAGAATCATAAGATTGAAGCTTACATTGATGGGTTATCTGAGAAAATTGAGCATGGGGTTAAGTCTAGTGAGCCCCAGACAATTGAGGCCGCGATGTCTATGGCTCATAAGTTGAATGATAAGATCTTGAGAAGAAGCAAGGCTGCTGTAACTGAACCCAGTGAAGAGACTATTAAGAAAGCTGATAATGGGAAGAGAAAGTGGGATAATAACCGCAATCAAAGCCAAGGTCAGCAGAAAAAGCAGGATACTTCTGGTTCGAATAACTGCAGTCAGCGTGTGTGTCCTCGATGTTACAGAGCTCATGATGGTTACTGTACCGTTACTTGTAAGAGGTGTTTCAAGCAGGGACACATTGCAAAAGATTGTACGGTGCTTCTGCCGGGTTCTGTTACTCCTGCTACAGGTGGTAATAATGGTAATAATGCTGGTAATAGAGGTGGGAATCGTAATGGTAATGGAAATCCAAATAATGGTGGTAATCAGAGGGTTTCTTACGAGTGTGAGAAGCCGGGGCATTTTCGTGATGCCTGTCCTAACAAGAAGACTGCAGAGACTGCACGTGATAGAGCGTTCAACATTAACGCCAGGGATGCTGAGGAAGATCCTAAACTTGTTACGGGTACGTTCTCGGTCAACGATTTATCAGTTTATGAACTATTTGATTCAGGGGCTGATTTGAGTTTTGTGTCGAATAAATTAAGTCCAAAAATCAAAACACCGTTAACTACTTTGGACAATACTTATGTTGTTGAGATAGCTAATGGTAAAGTGCTTACTGCTAAGACTATGCATCGTAAATGTAACATTAATTTGGCTGGTAGGGATTTTGAGATAGATTTGGTACCGATTGAACTTGGTAGTTTTGACATTGTTATTGGGATGGATTGGTTATCTGCGAATCTTGCTGAGATTGTGTGTTATGATAAAGCTATTCGTATTACTAATATGGTTGGAGAGAGCCGCTGATGGTTTTTAGAGATAAGAAATGCAGATAGTTAAATCTTATTAGCTGTTTGAAAGTTCTTAAACATCTTCGTAAGGGCTGTCATGCTATTCTAGCCCATATTGTTGATTCCGATAAAGAAGAGAAGAGCGTTGGTGATGTTCATATTGTTATAGATTTTCCCGAGGTATTTCCCGAAGATTTACCTGACCTTCCGCCGCAACATGCGGTAGAATTTCAAATTGACCTTATTCCCGGTGCTTCTCCTATAGCACGTGCTCCTTATCGTCTTGCGCCTTCCGAACTTCAAGAATTGTTAAGTCAACTCCGTGAGTTGTTGGACAAGGGTTTCATTCGTCCTAGTTTGTCCCCTTAGGGAGCTCCTGTTCTGTTTGTTAAGAAGAAGGATGGTTCTTTTCGTTTGTGCATTGACTATAGTGAGTTGAACAAGCTTACTATTAAAAACCGTTACCCTCTTCCGAGAATTGATGATCTGTTCGATCAACTTTAGGGTTCATCTATTTATTCAAAAATCGATCTTCGTTCCGGCTATCATCAGTTGCGTGTTAAAGAATCTGATGTTTCGAAAACTGCTTTTCGCACCCGTTACGGTCACTTTGAGTTTCTTGTTATGCCGTTCGGATTGACAAATGCACCTGCTGTGTTCATGGACCTCATGAACTGTCATAACCCGTCCTTAACCATAAGAACGTGTTAGATAACGTATGATTTCATTGCGAGGTATTGACCTCTATATGCGACATTTTTAAAAAGGAAAACTGCATATATTATACATTACAAACCAAACCATTATTTTTGTTACAAGCTTTAGACAATAAAAAGATGATTATCGTTTAACGATAATCTTCGACTTACAAACTTTACAAATGATAATAACAACACGATTTCTAGCATATTTTACAACACACGTCCTCGGATATGCAGTTTTATTTTTGACACAAATATGAGTACGCATGATCCTGCTTAGATTCAACATAATGCAGCGGAAGCTTTAATTATCACCTGAGAATAAACATGTTTAAAAACGTCAACATAAAGTTGGTGAGATATAGGTTTAGTGCGCAGCAATATATATATATAGACCACAAGATTTCGTATATAAACATTTCAATAAAAATATTCTAAGTGGTTGAGCACTTGGTAACCATACTTAACATTTTCACGTCGCATATTCCCTTTAATATGAAATCTTACTACACCGTACCAAGTGTAGTCACAAAACGAAGTACTGTGCAACCGTTGAATACTGGTCGTCCAGTCCGGTTGGGGTTGTCAGGCCCGATAGATCTATCAACAGGATTCGCGTTTACAATACCGCTGTAAATATTAGTTACCAAGCTACAGGGAAGTATGCCAGTGGTACAACTCAACGTAGAACATATTTTTCAGTTACTTGTGTCCATATCGTAAAACATAAAATACATGTATTCTCATCCCGAAATATTTAGAGTTTAAAAGTGGGACTATATACTCACTCTTGTCTTGATGATATATATATTTTGACTCGGTCTTCCGGTTGATATCACGAACCTATCCATATATAATATATCAATATGTTTTCATTTTAAAACAAACGTTATATATATATATACTTGTTATACTTTTAATATTTTGAATATTTCCTTAGTCCGTAGTTAGCATTCCGATGTTAGTAATTCAATTTTTAATGGTTCATTTTTAGATGTTTAATATACCCGCAATAAACAAAACCCCCAACGAAATAAATAAAACCCCATCGTATATGTATTGGTCGAGATTAATCTTGACCCATGGTACCGGTGTTGTCAAATGACGTGTTGCGTACATAAAGTACCGGTGTTGTCAAATGACGTGTTGCGTACAAACATGGGATCTTATGATTAATCTTCTCGTATTGTTTACGGGTGATCCTGAACCATATAAAATTGAATTATAAGTACATATATATAAAATATCATGTTATCTTAGAAATATGTGATTTATATCATTTTTTTCCAATTGATCCCGTAGTTGAAATGATCTAGGATAACCAATTTTGTTTCGGTCATAGTTTCTTCGTTACAAATCCGTTTTCGTTGATTCAAATTGCCATCTTCTTGGATCGAGTTCTTCTTTAAGACTATGAACTGTAAATACCTTGGTTTATATTCAAAATCATACGGCATAAGTGAAACATTAGTGAAACATATGAAGTTAAACATTTTTGTTACAACAAAATCATTTAATGACCATTTTTCTAAAAATACTTATACTTTGAAAAACCAAGTTTTACCTTGTTAAATTAGCATATACATAAGTTATATTACAGGTCTTGAAGTATTTTAAAAGTTAAGTTAGAAGGATCTATTTAGTTTGCAAACAAGTTTGAAAACATTCAAACTATGTTCTTGTTGTTAAACTTTTGTACCACAAAATAAGATAGCTATATATATATGAATTGAATAAGGTTATGAACATAGATTCTACCTCAAGTTCCTTGGATAAGTTTGCTGTAAAAGAGGAGTAAGAAGCTAGAATCAAAAGGGTGATAGAAGTGGATGAAAGATTGGAAGTAAGTTGGTGTTCTTGGAAGGTTTTCTTGAAGTGTTGTTGTATGGTTTTCTTATGGTGATTTAAGTAAGGTTTTTGAAGCTAGATCTTTATGGAACTTTGCTGGATTGTTATGGAGTTTAGAGAGTAAGAAAGAGTGTGTGTTTTTAGTTAAGAGATTGAAGTAAAAATGAATCAAAAATGATGATACATATATACTCCTAAAAATGTGATCTTTAAGGATAACATGACAAAATTTTAGTTTGTATTTTTGTTAATTAGTCAAGTAATCATCCAAAAGTAATTACCTAGCTCTAAGGGCATGAATAATGGCTGGTTAGGTGGTGATTTGATGTGTATTTACTATTAGTAAATACGTATAGAAGCTTGGTATGATACGAGTACAAATACTCTAGGTATACGTATGGAAATTTTGTGAAAAATGGAATGAGGATTCAAATATAGCTATCTTTTGTGAATACACTTATATGATTTTATGTATTTAAGTTCTTAAAAGTGATTAAATACATTACTTATACAATATATGTATAAACATTATAGTCTTAAGTATTTAAGTCAAATAACGTTACGTATTGTTATCGTTTTGAAAACTTAAGTTAGTAGTTTCAAAATACACATATAACTTGTTGTTATTAATACAAAATGAGATATTAAAACATTCATTAATCATGTTAAATATGTATATATACATATATATACACAAACGTATAATTATCATATATTGTATAGTTCGTGATATCATTGGTCAAACTAGACGGTCAAACGTTGTGTAAAATTCTTTTCGGAAATATAAATCTCGACAATTTGGATTGCTTATCATGTTGGCAAGGTTTAATTTATGTAAATATTAATCTTTTAAGTATAGAATGATCGAAAAAGTGCGGTCGTTACATTACCTCCCCGTTAAATAAATTTCGTCCCGAAATTTTAGAATTGTACCTATTTTGCGTCATCGATAAACAAGTGTGGATACTTTCGTTTCATCTGATCCTCTCGTTCCCAAGTAAACTCGGGACCTCTTCTAGCATTCCAACGAACCTTAACAATCGGTATATTACTCTGTTTGAGCTGTTTAACTTCACGGTCCATGATTTCAATTGGTTCTTCGACGAATTGTAGTTTCTCGTCGACATGGATTTCTTCAAGAGGAATGGTGAGGTCTTCCTTTGCAAGACACTTCTTCAGGTTTGAGACGTGAAAGGTATTATGTACTCCAGCGAGTTGTTGCGGTAACTCGAGTCGATAAGCTACCGGTCCAATGCGTTCGATGATCTTGAACGGGCCTACGTACCTTGGGTTCAGTTTACCCCTTTTGCCGAAACGTATTACACCTTTCCAAGGTGACACCTTTAGCATAACCATGTCCCCGACCTGAAACTCTAATGGTTTCCTTCGAACATCGGCGTAGCTCTTTTGGCGACTACGGGCTGTTTTCAATCTCTCCTTGATTTGTACTATCTTCTCGGTCGTTTCGTGTATGATCTCGGGACCAGTTAAATGTCGATCTCCTACTTCATTCCAACAGATAGGAGATCTACACTTCCTTCCGTACAATGCTTCGAATGGCGCAGCTCCAATGCTCGCATGATAACTATTATTATACGAGAATTCTGCTAACGGTAGATATTTATCCCATCCGTTTCCAAAATCGATCACACATGCCCTGAGCATGTCTTCGAGAGTCTGAATCGTTCTCTCACTCTGTCCATCGGTTTGTGGATGATATGCGGTACTCATATCCAACCGAGTTCCTAGTGCCTCCTGTAGTGATTGCCAAAATTTTGAAGTAAATCTACTATCACGATCGGATATAATGGAAATAGGTATTCCATGCCTTGAAACAACTTCCTTTATATACAATCGTAATAGTTTCTCCATTCTATCAGTTTCCTTTATAGGCAAGAAATGTGCAGACTTGGTGAGACGATCAACAATCACCCAAATGGTGTCGTATCCCCAGGCAGTCTTTGGTAACTTCGTGATGAAATCCATGGTAATACCATCCCATTTCCATTCTGGGATTTCTGGTTGTTGAAGTAACCCTGACGGCTTTTGGTGTTCTGCTTTGACTTTGGAACAAGTTAAACACTCCCCAACATATGTTGCAACGTCTGTTTTTTAAATTAGGCCACCAATAATGCGTCTTAAGATCTTGGTACATCTTTCCAACTCCAGGATGTATCGAATATCTTGTCTTATGTGCCTCGTTCAATATCAACTTCCTTAATCCACCCAACTTCGGTACCCAAATACGATTTGCAAAATATCTAATTCCGTCTTCCCGTATAACGAGTTGCTTCTCATACTTCTTCATTATTTCATTTCCTATATTTTCTTTAGTAAGTGCTTCTCGTTGAACTTCTTTGATTTGTGAGTTGAGATTCATGCGAATTTTTATGTTCATCGCTCGTACTCGAATTGGTTCTCGTTCCTTTCTGCTTAGAGCGTCGGCCACCACGTTCGCTTTCCCGGGATGATAACGAATTTCACAATCATAGTCATTTATTAACTCAACCCACCTACGTTGCCTCATGTTCAGCTGTTTTTGATCGAAAATATGTTGAAGGCTTTTATGATCAGTAAACACAGTGAATTTAACCCCATACAAGTAATGTCTCCACATCTTCAATGCAAACACGACTGCTCCCAGTTCTAGATCATGCGTCGTATAATTCCGCTCGTGAATCTTCAATTGTCGGGATGCGAATGCAATAACTTTCTTCCGTTGCATAAGAACACAACCAAAACCTTGTCGCGAAGCGTCACAATATATTTCGAAATCATCGTTCCCTTCTGGTAACGATAATATAGGTGCCGTAGTTAACTTATTCTTCAGTATTTGAAATGCGTTCTCCTGCTCCGAGGTCCATTCGTATTTCTTCCCTTTTTGCGTTAATGCTGTCAACGGCTTAGCTATTCGAGAAAAATCTTGAATAAACCTTCTATAATAACCGGCTAAACCCAAAAATTGGCGTATCTGCATTGGTGTCTTAGGAGTCTCCCATTTTTCAATGGCTTCAATTTTTGCTGGATCAACCTGAATTCCTTTGCTACTAACAACGTGGCCAAGAAATTGTACTTCTTTCAACCAGAAAGCACACTTAGAAAATTTAGCATATAGCTGTTCTTTTCTCAACAACTCTAATATCAACCTTAAATGCTGCTCATGCTCTTGCTCACTCTTGGAATAGATAAGAATATCATCAATGAAAACGATAACAAACTTATCTAAATACGGACTACAAACTCGATTCATGAGGTCCATGAATACAGCTGGCGCATTCGTCAATCCAAACGGCATAACCAAAAATTCGTAATGACCATAACGTGTCCGAAAAGCAGTTTTCGGAATGTCCTCTTCTTTAACGCGTAGTTGATGATAGCCCGATCTTAAGTCGATTTTCGAATAAACACATGATCCCTGGAGTTGATCAAATAAGTCGTCAATTCTCGGTAGTGGATACCGATTCTTGATAGTTAACTTATTTAATTCACGATAATCTATACACATTCGGAAAGATCCGTCTTTCTTCTTGACAAACAAAATTGGAGCTCCCCACGGTGATGTACTTGGTCGTATGAATCCACGGTCCAATAATTCTTTTAACTGACTTTGAAGTTCTTTTAATTCGGACGGTGCAAGTCTATATGGCGCACGAGCCACTGGTGCAGCTCCTGGTACTAAATCTATTTGAAATTCTACCGATCTAAATGGAGGTAATCCCGGCAATTCTTCCGGAAAAACTTCAGGAAAATCTCTTGCCACAGGCACGTCGTTGATACACTTTTCTTTCTTTTCGACTTTATTAACATGTGCTAAAATAGCGTAACATCCCTTTTCTAAACACTTTTTGGCTTTCAAACAGCTAATGAGTTTTAGCTTTGAATTACCCTTCTCTCCATAAATCATCACTGGCATTTTATCCTTACCAGGAATACGAATTGCCTTCTTGGCACAAACAACTTCCGCTCCTATTTTGGACATCCAGTCCATGCCGACTATTACATCAAAACCTCCTAATTCTACAGGTATTAAGTCGATTTTAAACGTTTCTCCAGCTAGATTTATTTCACAATCACGACAAATTTTATCGGCTTTAATTAGCTTACCATTAGCTAACTCAATCAAGTACTTAGCATCTAGAGGTAATGATGAACAATTCAATTTAGTGTAAAAATTTATACACACGTAACTTCTATCGGCGCCAGTATCAAATAAAATGGATGCTGATAAGTTATTAATGGTAAACGTACCCGTAACAAGTTCCGGGTCTTCTCGTGCCTCTCTAGCATTAATAACAAACGCTCTTCCACGTGCAGGTCCGCTATTCTGATTCGGGCACTGGCTCTTATAATGACCTTGTTTTCCACACCCAAAACAAGTAATGTTAGCCAAAGCAGTTCTATTTGCGTTGGTGGCAGGAGTCTTGTTGCCATTTGTAACGAGAGCCTTACAATCTTCCGCAAGATGACCTTGTCGATTACACTTGGTGCATAACACACTACAGTAACCAAAGTGATGTTTGTGGCAACGGTTGCATAAAGGATTTTGTCCTTTATAACCAAAGCTTAAACCACTACCCGCACCTTTCGGGGTTTCTGGTTTCTTAAAAGATTGCTGTTGGTAACCTCGATCATAATTTCCGTTCCACTTCCTTTTGTTACTCGATACCTTTACCTCAGTAGTGAATGCTTTCTTATCCAGAATGACCTGATCCATTAGCTCGTTCGCCATGGTTATAGCTTCATGAATTGTCTTAGGTTTCGACGCCGTAACGTTTGCCTTGACCTTTTTGGGCAAACCAGCTTTGTACATTTCAATCTTCCGTTCTTCGGTTGGAACCAATTCAGGACATAGCAAAACTAATTCCATGAATCGCTGGTTGTAGTTGGTGATTTCAGTACCAACCACCTTCAAACTTCGTAACTCATCTTCTAACTTAATAACCTCATTCCTTGGACAATACTCGGTGATTATCATTGCTTTGGATTCTTCCCATGGAGTATCATAAGCTACATCTCCTCCTACCGCCTTCACATAATTCTTCCACCATGTGAGTGCACTATCTTGTAAAGTGCACGATGCAAACTTGGTCATGTCTTTTTCATCACAACCGCTGATTTTGAACACCGTCTCCATCTTTTCTATCCATCGGGTTAAACCGATAGGTCCTTCTGTTCCACTGAATGATGATGGCTTGCAAGCTTGGAACGTCTTGTAGGAGCATCCTACACGAGGATTTGGATTAACTGCAGCAGCTCTTGCAGCCTCAACCCATAACATTCTGTCGTTCACTCGCTGGTTGATGAGTTCCTCGAGTTCTTGTTCCGTCATTCGATTCAATCGCGCCATTTCCTAATGAAAGAAAATAATTATTCACATGGATTATTATAGATGTAGTGTGTATTTATAGTACATTTATATCTTCTTAATAATATGAACCAGGTATTATTATAAAAGCCTTTTCTTCTTATTAGCGTTTTATAATTATATCTTGGGTAGTACCTACCCGTTAATGTTCATACTTAATAGCTTAGTACAGAATCAATTACTACAATCTAAATAATACTTAACCATGGAAAATTATTGCATTTCATACTTCAATATTTTACATACGCTTATCTTACATCGAACATTAAGCAAACCACACTATTAATATTATACAAAACATTATTCGGTTCCATGGTTTGACACAGCAGCGCATCGTTTGATCTATTTTCTAGGACGTTTAGACACAAAGATTTGCTTAACGCTTATCCTAACTGTCTGCCTATATTTTGGCTGTGGGACTGAAGAACTGGATGCCGGGACAGAACGAATAGGAATAGCGGGGATAGGGGTGGTAGTGTTGAGTGGAATTGGTGCCACATCATTCTCATTAAACTCGGGATTTGGATTTTCTAATTCATTAGCCTTTCGTTTCTTTCCTAGTTCGAACTCGTCTTTTGTAATTTCCTGTATTTCTTCCTCGGGTTCACTTTCCTCCTCGGGTTCACTTTCCTCCTCGGGTTCACTTTCCTCCTCGGGTTCACTTTCCTGGTTCTCTATAGTTGGTTCATCCGGAATTTGTGAGTCTTCCCCAAGGATATCATTTTCGTCATCGGACAGGTTAATGACTGGAACGCCATCTGAAGATTCTGATTCGGAGTCGTTGATTGTGATAACAATTTTTGAGCTCGACATCTATCACACAACAACTAACCCATTAGTACTTATATAATATTTACATATAAATTTTAACCAACAGAGATAAGCAATGGTTTTTTTTTTTTTTTAAATCAGACCCGGTCAAAGTCCAGACTTTACTAATGTATCCTAACGACTTATCAGTTAAACACACTAATGCAAACCTGGTTCGCTAAGACCACCGCTCTGATACCACATGTCATAACCCGTCCTTAACCATAAGAACGTGTTAGATAACGTATGATTTCATTGCGAGGTATTGACCTCTATATGCGACATTTTTAAAAAGGAAAACTGCATATATTATACATTACAAACCAAACCATTATTTTTGTTACAAGCTTTAGACAATAAAAAGATGATTATCGTTTAACGATAATCTTCGACTTACAAACTTTACAAATGATAATAACAACACGATTTCTAGCATATTTTACAACACACGTCCTCGGATATGCAGTTTTATTTTTGACACAAATATGAGTACGCATGATCCTGCTTAGATTCAACATAATGCAGCGGAAGCTTTAATTATCACCTGAGAATAAACATGTTTAAAAACGTCAACATAAAGTTGGTGAGATATAGGTTTAGTGCGCAGCAATATATATATATAGACCACAAGATTTCGTATATAAACATTTCAATAAAAATATTCTAAGTGGTTGAGCACTTGGTAACCATACTTAACATTTTCACGTCGCATATTCCCTTTAATATGAAATCTTACTACACCGTACCAAGTGTAGTCACAAAACGAAGTACTGTGCAACCGTTGAATACTGGTCGTCCAGTCCGGTTGGGGTTGTCAGGCCCGATAGATCTATCAACAGGATTCGCGTTTACAATACCGCTGTAAATATTAGTTACCAAGCTACAGGGAAGTATGCCAGTGGTACAACTCAACGTAGAACATATTTTTCAGTTACTTGTGTCCATATCGTAAAACATAAAATACATGTATTCTCATCCCGAAATATTTAGAGTTTAAAAGTGGGACTATATACTCACTCTTGTCTTGATGATATATATATTTTGACTCGGTCTTCCGGTTGATATCACGAACCTATCCATATATAATATATCAATATGTTTTCATTTTAAAACAAACGTTATATATATATATACTTGTTATACTTTTAATATTTTGAATATTTCCTTAGTCCGTAGTTAGCATTCCGATGTTAGTAATTCAATTTTTAATGGTTCATTTTTAGATGTTTAATATACCCGCAATAAACAAAACCCCCAACGAAATAAATAAAACCCCATCGTATATGTATTGGTCGAGATTAATCTTGACCCATGGTACCGGTGTTGTCAAATGACGTGTTGCGTACATAAAGTACCGGTGTTGTCAAATGACGTGTTGCGTACAAACATGGGATCTTATGATTAATCTTCTCGTATTGTTTACGGGTGATCCTGAACCATATAAAATTGAATTATAAGTACATATATATAAAATATCATGTTATCTTAGAAATATGTGATTTATATCATTTTTTTACAATTGATCCCGTAGTTGAAATGATCTAGGATAACCAATTTTGTTTCGGTCATAGTTTCTTCGTTACAAATCCGTTTTCGTTGATTCAAATTGCCATCTTCTTGGATCGAGTTCTTCTTTAAGACTATGAACTGTAAATACCTTGGTTTATATTCAAAATCATACGGCATATGTGAAACATTAGTGAAACATATGAAGTTAAACATTTTTGTTACAACAAAATCATTTAATGACCATTTTTCTAAAAATACTTATACTTTGAAAAACCAAGTTTTACCTTGTTAAATTAGCATATACATAAGTTATATTACAGGTCTTGAAGTATTTTAAAAGTTAAGTTAGAAGGATCTATTTAGTTTGCAAACAAGTTTGAAAACATTCAAACTATGTTCTTGTTGTTAAACTTTTGTACCACAAAATAAGATAGCTATATATATATGAATTGAATAAGGTTATGAACATAGATTCTACCTCAAGTTCCTTGGATAAGTTTGCTGTAAAAGAGGAGTAAGAAGCTAGAATCAAAAGGGTGATAGAAGTGGATGAAAGATTGGAAGTAAGTTGGTGTTCTTGGAAGGTTTTCTTGAAGTGTTGTTGTATGGTTTTCTTATGGTGATTTAAGTAAGGTTTTTGAAGCTAGATCTTTATGGAACTTTGCTGGATTGTTATGGAGTTTAGAGAGTAAGAAAGAGTGTGTGTTTTTAGTTAAGAGATTGAAGTAAAAATGAATCAAAAATGATGATACATATATACTCCTAAAAATGTGATCTTTAAGGATAACATGACAAAATTTTAGTTTGTATTTTTGTTAATTAGTCAAGTAATCATCCAAAAGTAATTACCTAGCTCTAAGGGCATGAATAATGGCTGGTTAGGTGGTGATTTGATGTGTATTTACTATTAGTAAATACGTATAGAAGCTTGGTATGATACGAGTACAAATACTCTAGGTATACGTATGGAAATTTTGTGAAAAATGGAATGAGGATTCAAATATAGCTATCTTTTGTGAATACACTTATATGATTTTATGTATTTAAGTTCTTAAAAGTGATTAAATACATTACTTATACAATATATGTATAAACATTATAGTCTTAAGTATTTAAGTCAAATAACGTTACGTATTGTTATCGTTTTGAAAACTTAAGTTAGTAGTTTCAAAATACACATATAACTTGTTGTTATTAATACAAAATGAGATATTAAAACATTCATTAATCATGTTAAATATGTATATATACATATATATACACAAACGTATAATTATCATATATTGTATAGTTCGTGATATCATTGGTCAAACTAGACGGTCAAACGTTGTGTAAAATTCTTTTCGGAAATATAAATCTCGACAATTTGGATTGCTTATCATGTTGGCAAGGTTTAATTTATGTAAATATTAATCTTTTAAGTATAGAATGATCGAAAAAGTGCGGTCGTTACATGAACCAAGTGTGTAGATCCTATCTGGACAAGTTCGTTATTGTGTTCATCGACGACATCCTTATTTATTTGAAGAGTGATGAAGAGCACGAAGAACATTTGAAGTTAGTGCTCGATCTATTAAGAAAAGAAGAGTTGTATGCTAAGTTCTCTAAGTGTGCTTTCTGGTTACGAGAAGTTCAATTCCTTGGACATATTGTTAGTAAACAAGGGATACAAGTTGGTCCTACTAAGATTGAGGCGATTGAAAAGTGGGAAACTCCGAAAACTCCTACTCAGATTTGTCAGTTCCTAGGATTAGCAGGTTACTATAGAAGGTTCATTCAAGATTTCTCTCGTATAGCGAAATCTTTGACTGCTTTAACGCATAAAGGGAAGAAGTATGAGTGGAAGGATGAACAAGAGACTGCTTTTCAGATTTTAAAGAAGAAGTTGACTACCGCTCCGATATTGTCACTACCTGAGGGTAATGATGATTTTGTTGTTTATTGTGATGCTTCACGTCAAAGCTTTAGTTGTGTTTTGTTGCAACGAAAGAAAGTTATTGCGTACACGTCACGTCAATTGAAGATTCACGAGCAAAACTATACAACTCATGATTTAGAATTGTGGGCCGTTGTTTTTGCGCTTAAGATTTGAGACATTATTTGTATGGGGTCAAGAGTACTGTGTACACATATCACAAAAGTCTTCAACATATCCTCGATCAGAAACAGTTGAACATGAGACAACGAAGATGGATTGAGACGTTGAATGATTACGATTGTGAACTTTTATATCATCCGGGTAAGGCCAATGTTGTGGCGGATGCGTTGAGTCGTAAAGAAAGGGTTGAACCTCGCATATTTAGGGCCTTGAATATGACAATTAGAACAAACCTCGCAAGGCAGATTTTTAAGGCACAACAAGAAGCCTTAAAGGAAGAGCAGATGGTACTAGATACTTTGCGGGATGTCTTTGGGTTCCAAAGTTTGGTGAACTGCGACAACTTGTTTTAGATGAGGCTCATAAGTCTAGGTACTCTATTCATCCTGGTTCAGGAAAGATGTATCATGATCTTGAGGAGCTGTATTGGTGGCCTAATTTGAAAGGTGATGTGGCTACGTATGTGGCTAAGTGTTTGACCTGTGCTAAGGTTAAAGCTGAACATCAAAAACCGTCCGGACTTTTAGTGCAACCTGAGATTCCCGAGTGGAAGTGGGAAGGAATTACGATGGATTTTATTACTAAGTTACCGAGAGTTGCGGGTGGCTATGACACTATTTGGGTGATTGTAGATCGACTCACTAAGTCGGATCACTTTTTGCCGATTAGGGAAACAGATTAAATGGAGAAGCTTACTCGTTTGTATTTGAAGGAGATTGTTTCTAGACATGGTGTTCCTATATCTATTATTTCGGACCGAGACAGTCGATTTGTATCGAGGTTTTGGCGATCCTTACAGGAAGCCTTGGGAACTAGGTTAGATATGAGCACCGCTTATCATCCTCAAACAGATGGTCAGAGTGAAAGGACCACTCAGATGTTAGAAGATATGTTACGAGCGTGTGTTATTGATTTTGGTAATGGGTGGGATAAATATTTGCCGCTAGCTGAGTTTTCTTATAACAACAGTTATCATGCAAGTATTAAAGTTGCACCGTTTGAAGCTCTGTATGGTAAGGAGTGTAGGTCTCTTGTATGTTGGAATGAGGTTGGGGATGCTCAATTCACAGGTCTAGAAATTATCCATGAGACTACCGAGAAGATCGTACAGATTAAGGAAAGGGTAAGAACCGCTAGAAGTCCGCAAAAGAGTTATGCCGATAGGGGAAGGAAAGATGTGGAATTCCAAGTTAGTGATCATGTTATGTTAAAGGTTTCACCTTGGAAGGGTGTGATCCATTTTGGTAAAAGGGGAAAGTTAAGTCCTCCTTTTGTCGGACCGTTTGAGATTGTTGAGAGAGTTGGACCGGCGGCTTATCGTTTGAAGTTGCCATAAGAACTCAGTGCTGTTCACGATGTTTTTCATGTATCGAATTTAAAGAAGTGTTTGGCCGAAGCCGATAAAACTATTCCTCTGGAAGAACTTCATGTTGATAAGCAACTTCATTTTATTGAGGAACCTATTGAAATTATGGATCGAGAAGTTAAGACTCTTAAGCAGAGCCGAATTCCTATTGTCCGGGTTAGATGGAACGCCAGACGCAGTCCCGAGTTCACTTGGGAGCGTGAAGATCAGATGAAGCAGAAGTACCCGCATTTGTTCCCAGATGCTGAGTCAACCCCTGCACCTGCTTAAATTTCGGGACGAAATTTCCGTAACGGGAAGGTACTGTCACGACCCTACTTTTTCCGTTATCTTTTACGTTAATTATTTAACGACCGTTAACTGTTATTTGTACCACGTCATTTACATGACCTATATTATTATTTTTGTAACAATATATATATATATATATATATTAATTATTATGTGTTATGTGAATAATTGTATTCATATTTTGAGTTATACGTTTCTTCGTGTCGCGGATTTCCATCCGGCGAATCTTTTCGGTTTTCAAATCAACGGTCGAGTTTTTGGGATATTTAAATCCTAATTATTTTAAATATGATATTTTAAGATCATATAATTATATGTAGTATTTATAATTATTTTTCGTCGCGTATTTGTTATATCTCCGGATTTTTAATCGCGTAAGCGTGTTTTCGCGTTTCGGGTTTCGTTCGGGCTTTCGGGCCACAAGGAATTATCATTTAACAAGATTGGCCCACTATGGGGCTCACCCCATCCCATTTTCGGCCAAATGAGGGAGGAGTAATACTCCCTTGTTTGCATTTTTGCTTTTCATTTTATTTCACACTCATTTTAGCAATATACTTAACCTAATATTTTCTCTTCATTTTTTTCTCTCCTCCCTCCTCCCTTGTGCCGTCGCATATCACCACCACCTCCACCATTTGATCATCAAAAATTTCTTGGATCATCAATTAAAGTGCATCAACGCGTTCCTCTCGATCTCCTCTACGCGACTATACTTCTTGATCATCGTTTAGGGTATAAACCCTAACCCTAGAACTTTTTATTTTTCATTATTTTTCTGTATTTTGATTATATATTGATAGTATGATAATTACTTGTTGTTGTAATGATGTTTGTATGCGTAGAATTACTCAAATACATATGTTTTCAGTTTGATTTAATTGGGACAGCAGCTTTTTGTTTAATTCTGGAATTGTGACTTATATAAAAGTGAAAATAAAGTAGTTATATGAGTTCCTCTCATCAAGACATTAATTTTAGACTCCAGATTCATGTCGTTTCGATTCCCGGAGCCCTAGATATGATCAAAATGGTATTTTGTTAAGATTGAAATGTGATATTGACATGAACCAAGTTTGGTCCGACTTTGTGACCAAATTTGGTGACTTTAGGGTGTGTTAGTGTGTTAGTATTAATGGTGGGACGAACTTTCATGTTCGGGTCATCTAAATCCGAGCCACGAATCACCCGTTATGGCTAAAACACGATTTTGATTGAATTGAAGTTACAAGTGGTGTCATGGCTGATCACCACGACTTGTGGACTGTTCTTAGTGTGTTCTTGAGTGCACCAATGTGTCGGGTGATTTGATTAGGTGGAGATATATATAAGGCTCGCCGAAAACCGACACTCGGGGCTCAAGATACAACCCGATGAACTTTTGATTTAAAACTTATGATTAATTATTAAACTTATGATATAAATAATGAATTTCATTATCATTTAATTACTTATGATATAAAAAGTAATTATTAAATTTTAAGACTTATGATATATATTTATTATATCATTTAATTATTACTTATGATTTAATTAACATTTTAATTAAACTTATGATTAATAATACTTCATTATTAATGGAAAATACTTATGATAAGTATTAAACTTATATTATGAGATTATTATAATAAGACTTATAATAAGGATTAAATAATTATTTAATTATTATAAGGCTTAGTTATTATTTAATTATTAAATACTTATGATTTAATGATTATAATTAGAAACTATTGATATGATTAATAATTCATTATTAATTAATAATACTTATGAGATGATTTAAAATTTATTATTAATTAATAATACTTATATTATGACTAATATTTAATTAATTAATTAAATACTTATGTTATATTAATTATATCATTTAAACTTATATTAACTTTAATAATTCATTTTAATTTAATTAAACTTATGTTATGACATAATTAGACATATTTAACTTTAATAAACATTATAACTTACATTATTATTACAACTTACACTTTTAAAATTAACGTTGACTATGTTTGACCAAGGTTGACTTTTGACTTTGACTTTCTGTTTACTTTTGTTGACTTTCTAATTAAGGAAACTTTCCTAACTTATAAACTTTCCTAAAATAGCAACTTTCTAAATTTGGAAACTTTCCAAAAATAGAAACTTTCCAAAAATAGAAACTTTTCAAAAATGGAAACCTGCTAAAAATAGAAACTTTCTAAAAATAGAAAGTGTGTGTCCGTAAGCTGTTCCGATCAAACCGATGCATGCTGAGTATTGTTCTTTGACTACTTGCAACATGTACAATAGCTATCATACTAAGAATTGACCTAAGTTAGTTATTTATATCGACCTGCTTTATTTATAGGTCGGCGTTGTGATCATTCCTAATCACTGTACTTCATTTGCTGTTCGCTTATTTGTGTTGGTATCTTCGTTACGATTAAGGTGAGTTATAGTCCCATTTTTACATACTTTTCAAAGTATATTTTTGGGATGTGATTACATGCATTTTATTTTACGTTTAGGTACAAGTGCCAATTAAATTTAAGTTATTCATTGTGAGTTGGACAAAAATATTCCCTAGTCTGGTAACTGTAATTATTGGTTTCTACCGGTGAACGCGAATCCTACGGATAGATCTATCGGGTTTGACAACCCCATTTCGAGCTACTCGCGCTAGCAATTTATAATCGGAATGTTTAGTACTACGTATTTTATTGTAGATACACTGTCCAGTGTATATTATTATTGTGTTTGGCAAGGGTAAATAAAGGGTTAAGTGGTTACCAGGTGGCTCATTGATAATGGAATAATGTTTAATGTTTTCTAACATTTTTAAATCTTGTGGTCTAAAGTTTATTCAATTATTTAAACCTATAATTCACGCAACCTTTGTGTTGACAGTTTACTCGCATGTTTTCACAGGTACTTGAGTTTATGTGATGCTTCCGCTGTGTTTAAAAGAGTCTGCTTGCGTTTGGGCAGATTTTATGAAACAATTATGAAACTTAAGCTTGCATTCTGTTTTTGGATAATTTAAATTTGTGGGTTTGTTGGCAATGTTTTGTGTCAACTTTGGTTAATTAATATGTTGGGTTATTTTAAACTACATATTTTGGTATGCTTTCCTTTTTGGGAAACTTTTGAAATAAAAGAATGCAATGTCGTTTGTTAAATTCATTTAAGTTTGATCAAGCTGTGGGGCCAAGTGACGGAGCCGTTTAGTGTTTTGACGGGGCCATCACAAATTGCCATGTAAAGACATATGGCACGGGTATAGTCGCACTCAATGCGCCTATGCCATTTGATATGAGTTTCGTATACTTGCATAAGCGTCCAGTACATTCTAGAAGAATGTACGGTATAATTAATTCAGATTCTTTTCCTTAAATAAGGAAAGTAAGTTGGGATAAGATCGCATTTAATTGGGGAAGAGATCCTGTCGAAACCCTAATTCATGAGCCTATAAATACATAG
Source organism: Rutidosis leptorrhynchoides (assembly GCF_046630445.1). Lineage (NCBI taxonomy): Eukaryota > Viridiplantae > Streptophyta > Magnoliopsida > Asterales > Asteraceae > Rutidosis > Rutidosis leptorrhynchoides. The sequence continues at coordinate 190,450,972 of NC_092342.1, forward strand.
CTCATAAACCCTATAAACATATTCGGTTACTCATACGTAACATAGCATACACATCATCGTACGAACAAGCTTCATACGATCTCACACATAAATACTTTCAGGTATGTCTTGAACTATAAAACCTTCATGTCTTTGGGCCACTCAACCCCGTATGCTGGGTTATTGGTGGACTCTCAAATCGGCCACCCTGTCGGAATCGAAACGATACCGATGTGGGTTATCCACGACTAAATGTCGGATGTTCGAATATTGTTAGTCCTTAAACCCTATCATGCACTCAAGCGTAAGTTCACCTTGACCTCATGAAAATATTCTTGATCATTTGGCGCCATCCGTGGGACCGGTTATATGAACAAATATGATCAGAATTTATGTTGTGTATAATTTATTATTTATATCTTCTTTCCGTAAAACTTTTTTGTTTAATTAATCGGTCTCTTTCAGGTTTTCAAAGTTGTCAAAAAGTATGGGTGGAGGAAACAAGAATGCCAAAATCAGGGGCGATCGGATTCTTCGGTAAGTCCAGAGATTCAAACACCTACAGCAACTGTTATGAATACACCACCGATGCCACTTGCACCAGTTAAATGCACATCTAAGCATCCAACGACATCGGACATCGAAACAGGACCAGTTGCATCAGAAACAGTCCTAAAAGAATCATCTAAGAATTGGTGGCACTCTCCCGATGGAAGTGTGTTAGAAACAGGAACTAGCTTCAAACCATTTGAGGATCTGCCCCCAAAAAATCTGAGCTTAGGTTCTCCAAGCGAAACCGTTCCATCGGGTTTCAAAGTTAAAACTACCTGCGTGGGCACCATACCAATCATCACCTCAGTTAAACCCGAAACTCCTATCGAAAGGGTCACCACCGAGAATGCTCAGGAAAGAATCAGACAGATGGGTCTGAGCAATCCAAATGGTTCATATATCACGCTGACACCGCAACAAGGGTCAACGACATATGCGTCTTCGCAACCAATCCCTAATACCACAAGCAATAAATATAGCAGGGCGCAATATGTCTCGACTCAATCAAACAGCTTTATATCTCAGTTGCAGCAAGTCGTGCTGCCGCATTTGGCACCAGCTTTCAATGAACTAGCACGAGTACAAGAACTTATGAGCAACTGGTTCGCGGTGATGCAAGGACAAAAGCTAAGAAAATTCTTGAGTAAGCTCCTACAACTGAAAAGATTGTACCACATATTGCAAATAATCCCTTCATAGTAGCGCCTGTGTTACCTTTAACATTGGGAAGTTACAATGGATTGTCATATCCAGATGATTTTTTGCAAAAGTTTGAAGGAACTGCAAGAACACACAGCTGGGGTGATGCAGTAGCATGCCATATGCTACCAATAGTGCTGCAAGGAGTAGCAAGGGAATGGTTCAATAACTTGCAAGCCCAAAGCGTTATAGGTTTTATGGATTTGCGTTTAAGATTTCTACTAAATTTTCATAATCTGCGTGCCTGCAAAAGAACACATGTCGAATGCCTCGACATTAAGCAGAAGCCAAAAGAAAGTTTGGGAGAAATCATAGACAGGTACACCAAGGAGGTGGCTAAAATACAAGACCTGCCAGAAATTCAGAAGGTGTCCAGATTTATACATTGCATAGACACATAAAGACATCTATCTTTATGGCAGCGATTACGCAGAAGAGATCCAGATACTTTCGCAGAAGCTATAAAAGAAACACATGATTATATGCATGTGCAAGAAGACATAAAGCAAAATTGTGAAAATACCTCTTCAAGCAGACGATTATTATCGGACGCAAGGAAGAGGATCAGAATCTTGCAAGCGCTATGGTAGTAATGGGCTATCTTGAGGTGGTAATTACAATAGTGATAAATATCGTAAGTTTAATAATAACAAAGGGGAAGGAAGTCAAAGGTTTAAAAATAACCACGCTGATAATGTTGCATTCATAAAAGACCTCACGAAAACACCGAAAGAAATATTGGCTACGAAGGCAGTATGCAAAAGCTTCGATCCGCCGATACCTTTGTTAAAATATGGGAATAGAGACAAAAGAAAATTTTGCGATTTTCATGATGATTATGGTCATGAAACCAATGAATGTCGGCATCTAATCCAAAAGGTAGTTGTTGAACTTAAAAGAGGAAGATTGCAACACTTGAAGAAAGGTGGAAAAGCATCAAGTGAGAAGCCAAAAAGAGAAAAAGAGTATCCATTGCAAAGAAAGAATAATGGAAGGGAAACAGATAAAACCATTAACATGGTGACCATCGGACGATCAAATCAGAGACGCAAATTAGAATTGCCAGAGGAATGGGAAAACACTCCCATCCTATTTCCAGCCATAGCGCAAGAACCATCAGATGCGCTTGAAATGTCCCGTTCTTATTGATTAAAAATGTTCCATATTAATTGATTTCATTGCGAGGTTTTGACCTCTATATGAGACGTTTTTCAAAGACTGCATTCATTTTAAAACAAACCATAACCTTTATTTCATCAATAAAGGTTTAAAAAGCTTTACGTAGATTATCAAATAATGATAATCTAAAATATCCTGTTTACACACGACCATTACATAATGGTTTACAATACAAATATGTTACAACAAAATAAATTTCTTGAATGCAGTTTTTACACAATATCATACAAGCATGGACTCCAAATCTCGTCCTTATTTAAGTATGCGACAGCGGAAGCTCTTAATAATCACCTGAGAATAAACATGCTTAAAACGTCAACAAAAATGTTGGTGAGTTATAGGTTTAACCTATATATATCAAATCGTAACAATAGACCACAAGATTTCATATTTCAATACACATCCATACATAGAGATAAAAATCATTCATATGGTGAACACCTGGTAACCGACATTAACAAGATGCATATATAAGAATATCCCCATCATTCCGGGACACCCTTCGGATATGATATAAATTTCGAAGTACTAAAGCATCCGGTACTTTGGATGGGGTTTGTTAGGCCCAATAGATCTATCTTTAGGATTCGCGTCAATTAGGGTGTCTGTTCCCTAATTCTTAGATTACCAGACTTAATAAAAAGGGGCATATTCGATTTTGATAATTCAACCATAGAATGTAGTTTCACATACTTGTGTCTATTTTGTAAATCATTTATAAAACCTGCATGTATTCTCATCCCAAAAATATTAGATTTTAAAAGTGGGACTATAACTCACTTTCACAGATTTTTTACTTCGTCGGGAAGTAAGACTTGGCCACTGTTGATTCACGAACCTATAACAATATATACATATATATTAAAGTATGTTCAAAATATATTTACAACACTTTTAATATATTTTGATGTTTTAAGTTTATTAAGTCAGCTGTCCTCGTTAGTAACCTACAACTAGTTGTCCACAGTTAGATGTACAGAAATAAATCGATAAATATTATCTTGAATCAATCCATGACCCAGTGTATACGTATCTCAGTATTGATCACAACTCAAACTATATATATTTTGGAATCAACCTCAACCCTGTATAGCTAACTCCAACATTCACATATAGAGTGTCTATGGTTGTTCCGAAATATATATAGATGTGTCGACATGATAGGTCGAAACATTGTATACGTGTCTATGGCATCTCAAGATTACATAATATACAATACAAGTTGATTAAGTTATGGTTGGAATAGATTTGTTACCAATTTTCACGTAGCTAAAATGAGAAAAATTATCCAATCTTGTTTTACCCATAACTTCTTCATTTTAAATCCGTTTTGAGTGAATCAAATTGCTATGGTTTCATATTGAACTCTATTTTATGAATCTAAACAGAAAAGTATAGGTTAATAGTCGGAAAAATAAGTTACAAGTCGTTTTTGTAAAGGTAGTCATTTCAGTCGAAAGAACGACGTCTAGATGACCATTTTAGAAAACATACTTCCACTTTGAGTTTAACCATAATTTTTGGATATAGTTTCATGTTCATAATAAAAATAATTTTCTCAGAATAAAAACTTTTAAATCAAAGTTTATCATAGTTTTTAATTAACTAACCCAAAACAGCCCGCGGTGTTACTACGACGGCGTAAATCCGGTTTTACGGTGTTTTTCGTGTTTCCAGGTTTTAAATCATTAAGTTAGCATATCATATAGATATAGAACATGTGTTTAGTTGATTTTAAAAGTCAAGTTAGAAGGATTAACTTTTGTTTGCGAACAAGTTTAGAATTAACTAAACTATGTTCTAGTGATTACGAGTTTAAACCTTCGAATAAGATAGTTTTATATATATGAATCGAATGATGTTATGAACATCATTACTACCTCAAGTTTAGTAGGTAAACCTACTAGAAGTGACAAGAAATGATCTAGCTTCTAAGGATCTTGGATGGCTTGAAAGTTCTTGAAGTAGGATCATGACACAAAAACAAGTTCAAGTAAGATTTTTACTCGAATTAAGATAGTTTATAGTTATAGAAATTGAATCAAAGTTTGAATATGAATATTACCTTGAATAAGAAAGATAACCTACTGTATATAACAACGGTTTCTTGATCTTAGATGATTACTTGGAATGGATTAGAAAGCTTGGAAGTAAATTAGTAAACTTGAAGGGATTTTTGAAGTGTTCTTGAAGTGTTCTTCCTATGATGATTATAGCTTGATTCTTGAAGTGATTTTTGATGAAGATGATGATTAAATACTGGAAAAATACGTTCATAATAGTGTGTGTGTGTTGAGAGAGAATTAGAAAGAGAATTGGAAGTGAAATGGAGTGAATGATGAGTGGTAATTGGTGAGTGGTGAGTGGGGTTAAAAGGAGTTCTAGTTAGTTGACTAGCTCATGGTAGAAGTTAAAATTGATTACTCATGCATGACATAATCAAGAGTGGAATCCCATGCTAGTTCCTATTGGTATATACCCATAGTAAGTACGTTTTGAAGCTGTGTATAATACGGGTAAGAATACGACTAGAATTCTTGATGAAAGAAAAGAATGGGAAAGTAACTGTAATCATTTTCGTTAAGTATGAGTGTTTTGATATATGTCTTGAAGTCTTCCAAAAGTATTTTAATACATCTAAATTCACTACATGTATATACATTTTAACTGAGTCGTTAAGTCATCGCTAGTCGTTACATGTAAGTGTTGTTTTGAAACCTTTAAGTTAACGATCTCAATTAATGTTGTTAACCCATTGTTTATTATATCTAATGAGATGTTAAATTATTATATTATCATGATATTATGATATATTAATATATCTTAATATGATATATATACATTTAAATGTCGTTACAACGATAATCGTTACATATATGTCTCGTTTCGAAATCCCTAAGTTAGTAGTCTTGTTTATATGTATATAACTCATTGTTAATATACTTATGGAGATACTTACTTATCATAATATCATGTTAACCATATGTATATCCATATATATATCGCCATGTCATTTTTACAAGTTTTAACATTCGTGAATCGCCGGTCAACTTGGGTGGTCAATTGTCTATATGAAACATATTTCAATTAATCAAGTCTTAACAAGTTTGATTGCTTAACATGTTGGAAACATTTAATCATGTAAATATCAATCTCAATTAATATATATAAACATGGAAAAGTTCGGGTCACTACAGTACCTACCCGTTAAATAAATTTCGTCCCGAAATTTTAAGCTTGTTGAAGGTGTTGACGAATCTTCTGGAAATAGATGCGGGTATTTCTTCTTCATCTGATCTTCACACTCCCAGGTGAACTCGGGTCCTCTACGAGCATTCCATCGAACCTTAACAATTGGTATCTTGTTTTGCTTAAGTCTTTTAACCTCACGATCCATTATTTCGACGGGTTCTTCGATGATTTGGAGTTTTTCGTTGATTTGGATTTCATCTAACGGAATAGTGAGATCTTCTTTAGCAAAACATTTCTTCAAATTCGAGACGTGGAAAGTGTTATGTACAGCCGCGAGTTGTTGAGGTAACTCAAGTCGGTAAGCTACTGGTCCGACACGATCAATAATCTTGAATGGTCCAATATACCTTGGATTTAATTTCCCTCGTTTACCAAATCGAACAACGCCTTTCCAAGGTGCAACTTTAAGCATGACCATCTCTCCAATTTCAAATTCTATATCTTTTCTTTTAATGTCAGCGTAGCTCTTTTGTCGACTTTGGGCGGTTTTCTACCGTTGTTAAATTTGGATGATCTTCTCGGTAGTTTCTTGTATAATCTCCGGACCCCTAATCTGTCTATCCCCCACTTCACTCCAACAAATCGGAGACCTGCACTTTCTACCATAAAGTGCTTCAAACGGCGCCATCTCAATGCTTGAATGGTAGTTGTTGTTGTAGGAAAATTCTGCTAACGGTAGATGTCGATCCCAACTGTTTCCGAAATCAATAACACATGCTCGTAGCATGTCTTCAAGCGTTTGTATCGTCCTTTCGCTCTGCCCATCAGTTTGTGGATGATAGGCAGTACTCATGTCTAGACGAGTTCCTAATGCTTGCTGTAATGTCTGCCAGAATCTTGAAATAAATCTGCCATCTCTATCAGAGATAATAGAGATTGGTATTCCATGTCTGGAGACGACTTCCTTCAAATACAGTCGTGCTAACTTCTCCATCTTGTCATCTTCTCTTATTGGCAGGAAGTGTGCTGATTTGGTGAGACGATCAACTATTACCCAAATAGTATCAAAACCACTTGCAGTCCTTGGCAATTTAGTGATGAAATCCATGGTAATGTTTTCCCATTTCCATTCCGGGATTTCGGGTTGTTGAAGTAGACCTGATGGTTTCTGATGCTCAGCTTTGACCTTAGAACACGTCAAACATTCTCCTACGTATTTAGCAACATCGGCTTTCATACCCGGCCACCAAAAATGTTTCTTGAGATCCTTGTACATCTTCCCCGTTCCAGGATGTATTAAGTATCTGGTTTTATGAGCTTCTCTAAGTACCATTTCTCTCATATCTCCAAATTTTGGTACCCAAATCCTTTCAGCCCTATACCGGGTTCCGTCTTCCCGAATATTAAATGCTTCTCCGATCCTTTGGGTATTTCATCCTTTAAATTTCCCTTTTTTAAAACTCCTTGTTGCGCTTCCTTTATTTGAGTAGTAAGGTTATCATGAATCATTATATTCATAGATTTTACTCGAATGGGTTCTCTGTCCTTCCTGCTCAAGGCATCGGCTACCACATTTGCCTTCCTCGGATGGTAACGAATCTCAAAGTCGTAATCATTCAATAATTCAATCCACCTACGCTGCCTCATATTTAGTTGTTTCTGATTAAATATGTATTGAAGACTTTTGTGGTCGGTATATATAATACTTTTGACCCCATATAAGTAGTGCCTCCAAGTCTTTAATGCAAAAACAACCGCGCCTAATTCCAAATCATGCTTTGTATAATTTTGTTCATGAATCTTCAATTGTCTAGATGCATAAGCAATCACCTTTGTTCGTTGCATTAATACACAGCCGAGACCTTGCTTTGATGCGTCACAATAAATCACAAAATCATCATTCCCTTCAGGCAATGACAATATAGGTGCCGTAGTTAGCTTTTTCTTCAATAACTGAAACGCTTTCTCTTGTTCATCATTCCATTCAAATTTCTTCCCTTTATGCGTTAATGCAGTCAAGGGTTTTGCTATTCTGGAAAAGTCTTGGATGAACCTTCTGTAGTAACCAGCTAGTCCTAAAAACTGGCGTATGTGTTTCGGAGTTTTCGGGGTTTCCCACTTTTCAACAGTTTCTATCTTTGCCGGATCCACCTTAATACCTTCTTTGTTCACTATGTGACCGAGGAATTGAACTTCTTCCAACCAAAATGCACACTTTGAAAACTTAGCTTACAATTCTTCCTTCCTCAATACTTCTAACACCTTTCTCAAATGTTCACCGTGTTCTTGGTCATTCTTTGAGTAAATAAGTATGTCATCAATGAAAACAATGACAAACTTGTCAAGGTATGGTCCACACACTCGGTTCATAAGGTCCATGAACACAGCTGGTGCATTAGTTAAACCAAATGGCATGACCATAAACTTGTAATGACCGTAACGTGTTCTGAAAGCAGTCTTTGGAATATCATCTTCTTTCACCCGCATTTGATGATACCCGGAACGTAAGTCAATCTTTGAATAAACAGACGAGCCTTGTAGTTGATCAAATAAATCGTCGATTCTCGGTAGTGGGTAGCGGTTCTTGATGGTAAGTTTGTTCAACTCTCGGTAGTCGATACACAACCTGAATGTACCATCTTTCTTCTTGACAAACAAAACAGGAGCTCCCTACGGTGATGTGCTTGGTCGAATAAAACCACGCTCTAAAAGTTCTTGTAATTGGCTTTGCAGTTCTTTCATCTCGCTGGGTGCGAGTCTGTAAGGAGCACGAGCTATTGGTGCAGCTCCTGGTACAAGATCTATTTGAAATTCAACGGATCGATGTGGGGGTAATCCCGATAATTCTTTCGGAAATACATCGGGAAATTCTTTTGCAATGGGAACATCATTGATGCTCTTTTCTTCAGTTTGTACTTTCTCGACGTGTGCTAGAACAGCATAACAACCTTTTCTTATTAGTTTTTGTGCCTTCAAATTACTAATAAGATGTAGCTTCGTGTTGCCCTTTTCTCCGTACACCATTAAGGGTTTTCCTTTTTCTCGTATAATGCGAATTGCATTTTTGTAACAAACGATCTCTGCTTTCACTTCTTTCAACCAGTCCATACCGATTATCACATCAAAACTCCCTAACTCTACTGGTATCAAATCAATCTTAAATATTTCGCTAACCAGTTTAATTTCTCGATTCCGACATATATTATCTGCTGAAATTAATTTACCATTTGCTAATTCGAGTAAAAATTTACTATCCAAAGGCGTCAATGGACAACTTAATTTAGCACAAAAATCTCTACTCATATAGCTTCTATTTGCACCCGAATCAAATAAAACGTAAGTAGATTTATTGTCAATAATAAACGTACCCGTAACAAGCTCCGGGTCTTCCTGTGCCTCTGCCGCATTAATATTGAAAACTCTTCCGCGGCCTTGTCCATTCGTGTTCTCCTGGTTCGAGCAATTTCTAATAATGTGGCCCGATTTTCCACATTTATAACAAACTACATTGGCATAACTTGCTTCGACACTACTTGCTCCGCCATTACTCGTTCCGACACCATTTGTTCCTTTCGTTCTATTAACCCCTGGTCCGTAGACCTCACACTTCACCGCGCTATGACCATTTCTTTTACACTTGTTGCAAAATTTGGTGCAGAACCCCGAGTGATACTTTTCACACCTTTGGCATAGCTGCTTCTGATTGTTGTTGTTGTTGCGGTTATTATTGTTGTTGGGATGATTGTTGTAGTTGTTGTTGTTGTTGTTGTTGTTGTTGCTGTTGGGCCGTTTGTTGTAGTTGCGATTGATGTTGCGATTGTTGGGATAATTGTTGCGATTATTGTTATAATTGCTGTTGTTGTTGTATTGGTGATTCTTATCACCATTTTCCTCCCACTTTCTTTTGACTTGCTTCACATTGGCCTCTTCAACAGTCTGTTCTTTAATTCTTTCTTCAATCTGGTTCACTAGTTTGTGAGCCATTCTACATGCCTGTTGTATGGAGGCGGGCTCGTGTGAACTTATATCTTCTTGGATTCTTTCCGGTAATCCTTTCACAAACGCGTCGATCTTCTCTTCCTCTTCTTCGAATGCTCCCGGACACAATAGGCACAATTCTGTGAATCGTCTTTCGTACGTGGTAATATCAAATCCTTGGGTTCGTAACCCTCTAAGTTCTGTCTTGAGCTTATTGACCTCGGTTCTGGGACGGTACTTCTCGTTCATCAAGTGCTTGAATGCTGACCACGGTAGTGCGTACGCATCGTCTTGTCCCACTTGCTCTAGATAGGTATTCCACCATGTTAACGCAGAACCTGTGAAGGTATGCGTAGCGTACTTTACTTTGTCCTCTTCAGTACACTTACTTATGGCAAACACCGATTCGACCTTCTCGGTCCACCGTTTCAATCCGATCGGTCCTTCGGTTCCATCAAATTCCAAAGGTTTGCAGGCAGTGAATTCTTTGTAGGTGCATCCTACACGATTTCCTGTACTGCTAGATCCAAGGTTATTGTTGGTATGTAGCGCAGCCTGTACTGCAGCTATGTTTGAAGCTAGAAATGTACGGAATTCCTCTTCATTCATATTCACGGTGTGTCGAGTAATCGGTGCCATTTCCTTCAAAATAGTCAAATGGAACAAGTTAATCATACAGAATATTAAGAGTAGTTAATAGTATTTCGTAGCATAATATGAACTCATTTATAAAAGCTTTTTCTTCATATTAGCGTTTTATAAGTTTAAATTCGGGTAGTACCTACCCGTTAAGTTCATACTTAGTAGCTAATATACAATTCAACTACTACAATTCTATATGAAAAACTAATTATAATAATATTTCGCGTTCAAACTTTTATACAATATTTTACAAACTTACAATACCGCTTATTTTACATAAAGCATGAAATATAGCACACAATAACTTTGATACAAGATAGTTGTGAAGATAATTCTAGCTAGTACACAAGTCGTTCAGCAAAGGCAATAAAGACACGTAATTCATACGTCCAGAAACAAGTCATGCATTCTGGTTTTACTAGGACTACTTCCCATCCTTGGTCTTGTGGAACATAACCGTTATGGCCGTTGATAAGACAGCGTGTTGTAACGTCGTCAAAGGGACGAGGGTTACGTAATGTCCAACAGTCCCGTAACAATCTAAAAACCTCATTTCTTACCCCAATTACCGACTCCGTCACTTGTGGGAACGTTTTGTTTAATGGTTGTAGCCCGATGTTCTTGTTCTCACTTTGGTGAGAAGCGAACATTACTAATCCGTAAGCATAACATGCTTCTTTATGTTGCATGTTAGCCGCTTTTTCTAAATCACGAAGTCCAATATTCGGATATATTGAGTCAAAATAATTTCTTAACCCATTGCGTAAAATAGCATTTGGGTTCCCCGCAATATATGCGTCAAAGTAAACACATCGTAACTTATGGATTTCCCAATGTGATATCCCCCATCTTTCAAACGAAAGCCTTTTATAAATCAAGGCATTCTTGGAACGTTCTTCGAATGTCTTACAAACTGATCTCGCCTTAAATAGTTATGCCGAAGAATTCTGACTCTAGACAAGATTTCATCAATCATGTCTCCGGGTAGGTCTCTTAAAATATTAGGTTGTCTATCCATTTTGTGTTTTTATACTGTAAAATAGACAAGAGTTAGATTCATAAAAAAAATACTTATTAATACAAGCAATTTTTACATATATCATAAAGCATAAGCACACTATATTACATATATTACGCCACACGAATACAACTATCTTATTCCGACTCGCTCATTTCTTCTTGTTCGGTTTTGGTTCGTTTTGCCAAGTTTCTAGGGATATATGATGTTCCCCTAATACGAGCCGTCGTTGTCTACATTGGTTTAGAAAAACCTGGTGGTTTAGAGGTTCCCAGGTCATTGTTACAACTTAAGGACTTCGGGGGTTGACGATACATATAAAGTTCATCGGGATTGGAATTAGATTTCTCTATTTTTATGCCCTTTCCCTTATTATTTTCTTTTACCTTTTTAAATTCAGTTGGGGTAATTTCTATAACATCATCGGAATTCTCGTCAGAATCTGATTCATCGGAGAATTGGTAATCCTCCCAATATTTTGCTTCCTTAGCGGAAACACCATTGACCATAATTAACCTTGGTCGGTTGGTTGAGGATTTTCTTTTACTTAACCGTTTTATTATTTCCCCCACCGGTTCTATTTCTTCATCTGGTTTCGATTCTTCTTCCGGTTCCGACTCTTCTTCCGGTTCCTCTTCGGGAACTTGTGAATCAGTCCACGAATCATTCCAATTTACATTTGACTCTTCATTATTATTAGGTGAGTCAATGGGACTTGTTCCAGAGGTAGACATCTATCACATAATATCAAACGCGTTAAGAGATTAATATATCACATAATATTCACATGTTAAAAATATATAGTTTCCAACAAAATTTGTTAAGCAATCATTTTTCAAGTAAACACGGACGAAGTCCAGACTCACTAATGCATCCTAACAAACTCGATAAGACACACTAATGCAAAATTCTGGTTCTCTAAGACCAACGCTCGGATACCAACTGAAATGTCGCGTTCTTATTGATTAAAAACATTCCATATTAATTGATTTCATTGCGAAGTTTTGACCTCTATATGAGACGTTTTTCAAAGACTGCATTCATTTTAAAACAAACCATAACCTTTATTTCATCAATAAAGGTTTAAAAAGCTTTACGTAGATTATCAAATAATGATAATCTAAAATATCCTGTTTACACACGACCATTACATAATGGTTTACAATACAAATATGTTACAATAAAATAAGTTTCTTGAATGCAGTTTTTACACAATATCATACAAGCATGGACTCCAAATCTCGTCCTTATTTAAGTATGCGACAGCGGAAGCTCTTAATAATCACCTGAGAATAAACATGCTTAAAACGTCAACAAAAATGTTGGTGAGTTATAGGTTTAACCTATATATATCAAATCGTAACAATAGACCACAAGATTTCATATTTCAATACACATCCCATACATAGAGATAAAAATCATTCATATGGTGAACACCTGGTAACCGACATTAACAAGATGCATATATAAGAATATCCCCATCATTCCGGGACACCCTTCGGATATGATATAAATTTCGAAGTACTAAAGCATCCGGTACTTTGGATGGGGTTTGTTAGGCCCAATAGATCTATCTTTAGGATTCGCATCAATTAGGGTGTCTGTTCCCTAATTCTTAGATTACCAGACTTAATAAAAAGGGGCATATTCGATTTTGATTATTCAACCATAGAATGTAGTTTCACGTACTTGTGTCTATTTTGTAAATCATTTATAAAACCTGCATGTATTCTCATCCCAAAAATATTAGATTTTAAAAGTGGGACTATAACTCACTTTCACAGATTTTTTACTTCGTCGGGAAGTAAGACTTGGCCACTGTTGATTCACGAACCTATAACAATATATACATATATATTAAAGTATGTTCAAAATATATTTACAACACTTTTAATATATTTTGATGTTTTAAGTTTATTAAGTCAGCTGTCCTCGTTAGTAACCTACAACTAGTTGTCCACAGTTAGATGTACAGAAATAAATCGATAAATATTATCTTGAATCAATTCACGACCCAGTGTATACGTATCTCAGTATTGATCACAACTCAAACTATATATATTTTGGAATCAACCTCAACCCTGTATAGCTAACTCCAACATTCACATATAGAGTGTCTATGGTTGTTCCGAAATATATATAGATGTGTCGACATGATAGGTCAAAACATTGTATACGTGTCTATGGTATCTCAAGATTACATAATATACAATACAAGTTGATTAAGTTATGGTTGGAATAGATTTGTTACCAATTTTCACGTAGCTAAAATGAGAAAAATTATCCAATCTTGTTTTTCCCATAACTTCTTCATTTTAAATCCGTTTTGAGTGAATCAAATTGCTATGGTTTCATATTGAACTCTATTTTATGAATCTAAACAGAAAAGTATAATTTTATAGTCGGAAAAATAAGTTACAAGTCGTTTTTGTAAAGGTAGTCATTTCAGTCGAAAGAACGACGTCTAGATGACCATTTTAGAAAACATACTTCCACTTTGAGTTTAACCATAATTTTTGGATATAGTTTCATGTTCATAATAAAAATCATTTTCTCAGAATAACAACTTTTAAATCAAAGTTTATCATAGTTTTTAATTAACTAACCCAAAACAGCCCGCGGTGTTACTACGACGGCGTAAATCCGGTTTTACGGTGTTTTTCGTGTTTCCAGGTTTTAAATCATTAAGTTAGCATATAATATAGATATAGAACATGTGTTTAGTTGATTTTAAAAGTCAAGTTAGAAGGATTAACTTTTGTTTGCGAACAAGTTTAGAATTAACTAAAC